>NW_011967161.1:344465-475467 GCF_000949405.1 Vollenhovia emeryi | reverse complement strand
CGTTACTGCGGCGCGCCGGCGCGCGGCGGCTCGAGCCAGACGAGCGGCGAGCCGCGCCATAGTCGAACGTGCGTCGCGTTGTCCTTTGAATTGCGGTACGAACGGCACGGAATTACGTACGTGATCCTGTCGTTGACGTCTTCTTCGTTTCTTGTAGTGTGCACTTGGCGATGCGGAAAGAGAATGGCCGTGGAATGGCCGTCTACCGTAGAGGAGAGCCGCGAATTCGTCGATTGTCTTTTCCAACGGACGTGTGAATTTAAGTGCGCGCTTATTTTAGAGCCCTCGATTGGATACGCGTTTTCAAGATTCGCGGGTACACGTTAATCCGTGTGCACGAATTTAAGGTACCTTCGTTCACGTGTACCTGTGTATGTGACGTACCTATCCGTGTGTGTGTGTGTGTGTGTGTGTGATACGTGCGCAAATATTTATGAAAATTTGATGAAAGTTTCTCCGTTTCTGCATATGTTGTTCGACATATGTACGCGCATAATTCCAGTGTTCCAAGTTTTATCCAGACTTTGTCACATAATTCTCAAAATATTTCCCTGTTGAAGTATACGCGGGCTACACGTTTAAAGCCTCCGCTACAATGATTCTCGGTTCTGTCTACAATGGTCGTACAGTTGTATCGATGGTCGTTTGAGCAGTCGCAAAGTAAGAATTGACCAATCGCAGTCGATTATTCTTACGACTACGACTCTGCGACTCGCATTGTAGACAGAACCGAGAATCATTGTAGCGGAGGCTTAAGCCTCCGCTACAATGATTCTCAGTTCTGTCTACAATGGTCGTAGTCGTAGTCGCTAGATAAGAATTGACCAATCGCAGTCGATTATTCTTACGACTACGACCATTGTAGACAGAACCGAGAATCATTGTAGCGGAGGCTTTACGCGCGTCACATACACGGATATTCGCGTACACGTTCGCGGATTCGCGCAAGTACAGATCATTTTACCGGCTACGAAATATTTCGAGAGATATTTCGGATGATTGTCGAATACATAAGAATGGACTGTGAACGAGCCTTAATGCGTGGTCTGCAATGCGAGTCACAGTCGTAAGAATAATCGACTGCGATTGGTCAATTTCGTCAGACACATAAAAATTGACCAATCATCGTAGTATCGCGGGGGCCGACGGTTATCGGCGCTGGTCTGTTCGTGAAGCATCGCGGTCATTCGATTGGCTCGCGTAAATCTGTGGCGTAAGTAATCCAGTAATTTCACCTTAAAGCCTCCGCTACAATGATTCTCGGTTCTGTCTACAATGGTCGTAGTCGTAGTCGCTCGATAAGAATTGACCAATCGCAGTCGATTATTCTTACGACTACGACCATTGTAGACAGAACCGAGAATCATTGTAGCGGAGGCTTTGGATGACATCGATCGCTGATTATTCGCGGAGAGCGACCGCGGTTTCTCTATCGCGAACGCGTATCAAAAGAGAATAATACGATACGCGGAGCGGCGCGGGCACAACCGACGCGTTTACTTGTCGCCACATGATTGATCCCTGCGTAGGCTGCGTACGGCGTGACCGTGTTTTGCCGTGCGCCGTACACCGAGCACGAATTCCAAGAAATGACGTAGCGCTATAGACCGAGCGTTGTAAACAACTCGGGCAAAAACCGAGCGGCGGTTAGAAGAAATGACGTAGCGCGCGCCCGTAAACACTTTGACCTCGGTCGAAAGCAGTCTATCATTCGGCGCGGTTCAGTCGAGCGAGGCGGATGTTCCGAGTGTTTTCGCGTGTCGCTCCTCGTAACGCGGTCGTTTTCGATCATACGTGAATCTCGATCATCTCCTACGCGATCGTCTCGTGTAAAAGTTACTAACGTTTGTCGATCGCGTGATTTTCGCGTTCCGCAATTATATCGTTCTACGGCGATTGGTCGAGATTTCGAATAGATTTCGTGCACGAATGATACGAGAACATATATATATCGTCGCGTTTCACGGTACGCGCAGTACGCGGTAATTGTTTACCATTTTCGGGATTAACAGTCGCGCGTTGGTAATCCACCGAGACACGATCTCGGAAATCCCGGTCGAAATCTTTCGTGCGTTCGCGACTGCCCTGTCAGAAAGGACTCGTCGATCGACGTCGAAACGATACGACGTCGTATCGTTTCGACGTCGATCGACGAGTCCTTTCTGGGCCCCGATTCTTGAATTTATTCGAAGAAGAAACGTATACGAAAACTCTGCTCTGACAGAAAAGTTGAAAGTCTATTGGTTAAAGCCATGCGAGTAGCCAATCAACTTGCAACTTTTCTGTAAGAGCAGAATTTTCGCATACGTTTCTCCTTCGAATAAATTCAAGAATCGAGCCCCTGACAGGGCAGTCGCGAACGCACGAAAGATTTCGACCGGGATTTCCGAGATCGTTTCGACGTCGATCGACGAGTCATTTCTCACTGGGACGCATTCGGTTCCCTTTCTCGCGACGCGCGTCAAGTTGGCCTCGCGTATCTCCGCGAGTCCTTCCCGCTGGAAACGTTTTCTCGACATTTCGCGCGACGTTATCTCGTCAGGTGTAGAGTCCCTGCAGCGAGAGTCCGGCCAGAAATATCTTTCGTTCTATTGGTTTCGACGAAATATGGCAGAGCCAATAAGGTGTCTCGAATCTGCACTCTGAACGCGGTATTATTTGTTCTTTTAAACGTGGCTGCCCTTGGTCTGTTCGTTATCGCCACACTGCTGCACTAGTGCAATTAACTAACTGCACTAGTTCAACTACAGGGACTCTAGTCGGGTGCAGCTCGTGTTCCCGCGTCTCTCGCTCTCTTCCAGCGAGAAATGGCTCGTCGATTCGACATCGTTTCGACGAATTATTTCTCACTGGGCTCGTTCTCGTTGCGCTGAAGAAGTCCGCGTCGAATGACGCCGGGAGTGCCGCGTCGGTAATTAGTACGCGCGATCGTAATTAGCTCCTCTTTCGCGAGTGTCGTGTTGTGCCAGCGCCAGAAATGGAGGAGTCCGAGTGGAGGAGGAGGCCAGAGGAGGCCCAGGACGGGCATCAGGCGCCGGCGGAGCAACTTGCGGTAATTATACTATATTTTCTTTTGTATAGATTTAATCTTTGTTCCAGTTTATTACATTTAGTTGTTTTATACCATAATTCCATGTGATTTTAAATAATTAGAAGTAATAATTAGAAAACAAGAAGAAATAAAAAATTTTATTATATATTGTGAGGATTTTTTGTAGAAAATCTTCCGCGTTGTAATTTTTTACATATCTATAAATTGAATAAAAAGTTCGATGCGTGTAAAAGTTGTGTTTTGCAATGTTGATTTTGTTGAGCACTGTTTTAATATGAATTCTTTATTTCTGTTACAGAATCAACGCGGCTACGTGGCAGATATAACTCCGCTGCTGCGCGTCGAGTCGGTGAGCGTAAAATTTTACTTACATTAGGGTAACGAATCTACATTTCGTAGTTGGTAGATTGTAGATTATTTCATCTCGTAGATTCGTTACTTTGTAATGGATAGGTTGCAATAAATTAATTACGGCAATTTAATCTTTGAATATTGCTGCGGAGTCTTTGGCGTTCAGCGAATTGTTTAATTTTCTTAATTCACATTCTTTCGATTTCATGGAGCTTACTTTCCATCTCGAGAATCGTTGAACCGCGTCGCAGAAATTACGCGAATATTATTGGCAATCTTTCGTAATCTATCCATCTATTTTTGATATATTTTGTATATTTTGCTTGATACACTCTCAAGATGCGTATCGCATGAACGACATGCACAATCACGCACGCATCTGCACGCATCTACGCGGTCGGTTTTCGCGATCGAAGTCCTTATTAATCTTATTAATTTTTAATTTTGTCCTACACATTATAAATTCTAAATTTTCTCGGGATACAAAATCAGTACACATATAACGCGAATTTTTTTTTCTATACTTGACTTATAATTTTGAATTAAAAGAACAGTCTCAGAGATCAATCCATTCTCAAATAAGTAATAATTTTTTAAAATTAATTTTCAATGTCGTATGTTCTTCGATACGATCGATTCTCGCGTATAACTCGATTCGTACGTAATATCTGTCGATGATAAATCGACAACGGAAAGAGTTTTCCTCTTTCCTATTGGTGTCTGGTCGAAATGTGATCAGATTGTATGGCCAGGTGCGACGAGAGGTAGGTTCGATCTCTGGCCCAACGAAAGAAGATAAGTGGTCCTCATTGACCACGATAGTAGAGTACGACAATGTACAAAATAGAGTACGACAATGTACAAAATGAATTTATAAGTGTTTATTTGCCAAAAGTCGGGTGGGCTATTCTCGATATTTTCTCGCATATATGCGAGATTGGAAAGTTCAATCTCAGTCGCGTGCGAGTTGAAACCCCAAATCTTACCCCTAATAAATCGCGGTTTTAACGAAAAATTTGTTGGTTTGTTAGATTGAAATACTGGTAGATAAGAAAATGAATAGGTAGGACTATAATAAATTGGAATACGGGTAGGTAGGAAGGAATACGAGTAGATAAGATTTCGGGTAGGCAGGGACACGGGGGACATAATTTTATACTTTTATTGTAGACATAATAATTATAACTAAATAAAATAATAATTAATATATTAGACGTATGTCGTATTTAAATTACATACGACGTTACATGTGAGCTATTACGTTGCTTTGTGCTTTGACCCTTACACGTACCAATTGTTTAATCTAAAATTATAAAAATTAGCATTATTAATAGTTATATAACTTTAGATTAACAATTGGCACGTATAATATTTAAAGATATAGAAACGTCATATTTTTGTCAGATACATACATATACATATACAATAAATATCATATATTTGATATTTAATTTAGGTAATTTTTAACAAATGCAAGGAACAAAAGGAAATAAAATATTATAAATAAAAAAATAATTATCGATGTATTATCGATAACTTTCGACTTTTTAAATGAAATCTCGACAATTATTATTACACAATATACATGCATTAACACAACTTTCTCTATAAGTATAAACACTAGAGCGTAATAATATTCCGATTATTTTTATCCTTCTCTTATAAATTTGTATCTTTATCTTGTGAATCTTCACACATTAAATTCGCAGCAGTATGAAATATGGCTGGAATTAAGATTAAGAGCAATAATCACGTGTCATAACATTTTTTCTAATGCTGGCGATATCACGGTTCTCTTTTTTACATATCACGTATTTTCAATTACAGATCTCATCTCATGATAGATAAGCGTGAGGTAGTTGTGTGATTTCCTTTTAGCGCATTTATATTTTCTGATATGTAGGTAAAAACGGCACGTATGATGTCCATTTCCACCTGGAAAACATTAATTTGCAAATATTAACTATTATTTGTATACTAGTCGTATAGATAAAAAAATTATGTTTCATATATACAGAGGAAAGTTCTTTATTATGAGATAGACTCCTAATACGAGATAACAAGGTTTCAGCTAAATTATTAGGCATCATCTGTTGGTTCCACCACGAATTTATTGTCCTTGGGGAGAAAATTATTTAATGGAAAATTTTTAGATCGTGTAATTGCTGCGAAAGAAAGCTTTATAATTCAATTTGAATATCTCATATTAGAAGCCTATTTCAAATAGGGGACTTCCCTTTACATACATGTATATTGATACCTTCTAAGCAGATTCATTCCGAATGGAAAATCGAAAGTATTCCGAGCGTATTCAACGCCTGACATTTCGTCAGTTCTTTTATCAACAGCTTTATCAGTGAGCTCCATTTCCTTTGCCCAAGCCTCCAATCCACGGTCTCTCGCGTTACCTTAATAATTTAAAGTTTTAAAGAAATAAATCAATGGGCATATGTACTCTATCGTTATTATCTTTATCAATAATACCTGGGATGATGTTGTCCAGTAAACAGCCCAACGCACCACCTACTAGAATGGTGGTACTAAGTAATACGGTGAATACGCTGTCCGCCACAGTATTTCCTGTGTGTATCGTATCCGGATATTTTATCAGCCATTTCGACAGGACCTGAAACAGATCACTTACGTGTGCTCACTCTTGTCAATGTTGCACGCAAAACTTTGAAAGCGTTTATAGCGAAATACTCTTCGAGGTGACCTAAGGGTCTTTTAGTATCTCTGAGTTGATCTGAGGATCTTTGAATGTCTCACAATGTAACAGAACGATTCTAAGTGTCTCTGAGCGAAAATTAATGTGATTGATTCACATTCTTAAGAATGTACTCACCAAAGGAAAGAACATGGATAAGCCCAGGATAAATAAATTTCTCGAGGAATTGAGATTTACATACTGTAACGCTGACAGGCCTGAAAATTACAGATTAAAAAGAATAAAAATAACGAAATATATTAGAGGAGGAAAGAAAACGGTAATTTTAGTAAAAAGATACTTTTTCTAAAACTCTATAATTATTCATGCAAGTAATGTGAATAAATTCAACATCTTTTTCACGAGACCTGTCGCGTGTGTTAACTTTGCACCCCAACTTTAAAATTTTGTAGTTCTGACTGGAGTTCCCGCTTCTTTTTGAAGAGTTTAAGAGTTTCCCCATAATTTATAAAAAGAGTTCTGCTGATTAACGATCAGAAATTAAAATTTAAAAAATCGGATGCCAACTTCTTATCGAAATTTGAGATTGAATAGTTCTGAATCGGTCTAATAGCTTCATTTTGCGATTATCTAGAGTTCCTGATACATAAAAAATTTTTCCAATTAATTAAAAAAATTGTAAAAATCTATGAAAATTTTATTTTGAGATACAATAGTTCTGAGTGATTTATATCGTTATTACGTTTTTCTCGAAGAGTTCTCGCTGACTAAAAAAAATTTTAACCACAAATATAAAAAGTTACACACTTTAAATGACATTTTAGAAACTAGTAAAAAATGACGCGTATCTCTAAATTGAGTCACTTAAGCTCTGTGGGCCATAAGACTTTCCATTAAAACTCGTCGAGAACTGTTTAGAATTCCACTCATAACTACTCGGAACTCTGAAAAATTTTTCGACCTCCGGACTTAGAAATTTTTCGACCATCGTTCAAATATCTGATATTTAGCGAACCAAAGATCGCTTATTATATACAATAAGACGCCCTTAATTCTCCCAGATTGATATCTTCAATCGAGTTATATTGCGATCGAAAGTACATATTGCAGTAAAAATTTACGCTCACCGAAAGCACAAATCATCCCAAACATCACGCAGAATAGTCCGCCGATTATCGGCTCGGGAATTATGATGAACAACGCGCCGAGTTTGCTGATCACGCCCTGCAGGATCATTAGGAAGCAGGCCCACTGTATGACCCTGCGGCTGCCAATTTTGGTGACCCCTAATTGTTCCCGTTTCCATCAAACGATGCCATTACATTGTAATCACGCGATTCAAGCGTATTTAATCGCCCGACGTACCTATTGTGCCGACGTTTTCGCCAAACGTGTTCGTACCATTACCACTACCCCAAAGTCCGGCCAGCATCGTACCCAGACCTTCTATGCCGATACCACGGTTGATCGCGTGAACCGGCGGCGGCGGTGCCCCTGGAAAGTTTTCCGATCAATCTCAAGCTGCGTCATTGTCAGTCAAAATTTTGTGACTTTATTGGCATTAAACGTTAGAGTTAAAGCAGGACTCTCATTAAAACTAAACAAGAAACAAGAATGGCCAATGCGTGTCTATGCAGGATGTAGATAGCTCCATATACTCCCAGATAGCACACATAGTTCTATGAATATTCTTCTGGAGTGCAAATATTCTTAATTTCAGAATAATCCAATCGAATATTTTATAAATATATATAGATTATTACAATTAGAAATCGTATATTTGTAACAAAGAAGAACGTGTTTAGAATATTCGTTGAGAATGTCTTTGGAATATTTGTTCAGTATAATTTTTTAATATCGAATTTATGCACATTGTTTATTGTGTAATACACTTAATATCTTATGCAAAAGGCAGTGAAACCTGTGCTCATACTATACCTATATTCGATAGATTATTCTATTCGCATTCGAAAAAGATTTATAGTAGTGCCAGTCGAATGTTCCACGAACGTAAGATAAATATATAAGAATGACCTATGGAATATTCCAAATAGTCTTGAAGAATATTCTTAAAATATTCATAGGAGTGTCTTGTGCTATCTGGACTTGTAATTGTTAATAAATTGTGAATTCATATATACCGTTTCTTTTTCCACATTTGTCCTGCGCGCCGGTACATGAATTCACAATTTATTAAAAATTACAAGTACAGGCTATCTACATCCTGCCTTGACTCGCGTTGGCCATTCTAGTTTCTTGTTTATAGTTTATTGGTATTGTCCTGTTTGTTCTGCGCTCACTAATAACGGAAGACTCCTCCCGTTAACGGAAAGACTCGCGATCCCGTATAGATCCCGTCTGAATGAGAAGTAGGTCTAAAAAAGAAATTACGGCTCTGCAATGAATGTACCTACCACACATTCTTGCTGTGGTCGGATAATAGCTGATAGACTCTACCGTGCACGCTAATACTCCGGCTAGCATACCGAGTACGCCCGATAACGTTACGGTGGGTACGCCCCACTGTCCAGGATACGGTACCCGAAACCAGGGTGAGTCATTTATAATTCTTAACTTGCTGTCGGACCTGGCGGGATGACCGAGCGGTAGCGTGTCGGTCACCGTTAATATAGTGCAGATTATCCACATAACGATTATCGTCAGCAAAACCTAGTGCAACGGGTACTCCGGTTTAGATATATCAGGGAAAGTGAACACCTAGCAGTCTACGCGTGTAAAGTGTTCATTCTGAAACGATTCCGTAAGCAGACATAAAACTGAATATATCTTTAAATAAAAAAAGGTTTGAGTAAAAAGACGTTTGAAGCAGAAGTTAAAAAATCGCCATTTGTCTGGTACCACGATAACTCACTTGGCACTTACCGGGAATAGTTTGAACAATTCGAACCAGATAATGTGGAGTCCGTGGCGTTTCCGATATATTACAAACGGAAATGGAACGTTGACTATTATTTGAGAGCATGTCGTCAGTAGTAATATTGTACTAGAAACATAAACAAGCGTGAGGTCCAAATACTGATCCCAGTGAACTGTTACTTGGTGTTTGTTAAATATCAAGACTGAAGACTCGTCGCCAGTAAATAATTAACCAATGTGGGAAATTAATAATCGGCACAACCGACAAATTCTAAGTAAAGAAACGTATTGCCTAGAGGTCCAGGTTCAAATTCTGGCTGAGGTAATATTTTTCGCAATAACCTTCTTTAATTAGAATTTGCCAGTTGTGTCGATTATAAATTTTCTACATTGGTTACTATTAATATTGGCTATTTATTAAATATATTTGATATTAATCCTAATAACTAGTTCTAATTATCACGTTTACATATTGTATATGTCATTTATACAACACATACATACCCAGTCGCGATACCCCAATGTTGGGACGCGGCGTCCGCTGCGTTTTCAAAGAGGGACAGCCCAACTAGCGAGACCGTCGGCACGATTGTCAGTGGAGTTATAAATTTCAGCAAATATCCGACGATACCTGCGCACAAACACGTTCGTAGCGTCTCGCGATAAAAAGAAGGGAAAAGCGAAAAGAACAAAACTGAGATTACACGCGACACATTCAGTAATTAAAATCGGGCGCGTACCTCCAAATCCGATGATCACTTGGAACAAGGCGGAAACAGCGATGGCACCCGACAGTTCTCTCATTCGTATTTGCCAGAGCTCGGTCCGGTTTTCGTGAGACATTTGCACGAGAATCTCCGGCTCGGGGCACTGCCACTGCGGCAGATTCAATATCGCCAGAGTCGGCACCAGAAACGATATGGTACCACCTTGTACCAATGGCAATCTAATGCGGACATATACGTTTCTTTGCGATTAAAATTTGATATTTCTACGAGCGCCAAGAGATTTAATTCTTTGTTATATTTGCAAATAGTTTAGTTCTATAATTAATTAGAGTATCAGATATAAATGTCCTTCGGTGCGTGCTTAAATTCATTTATATCTTATTAATTATTTCGTTTTTTTAATCCAACGGTTAGTAACTGCGTTTAAGTAACTGCAATTAATATTATCCAAACCAATGTTATAGGTACACATTTCCGTAAAAAAAATCTAAATCCGTCCGAAGCTCCCCAAGGAGAACAAAAAGTTAGGACGATGTCAATTTGATCTCATCTTGACCAAATATGTCAGAGTTTGATCAATTTGATGCCATATTGACCAAAATTTGACATAAATATGACATCAACCTGACTTTTTGTTCTCCTTGGGTCATTGTGTGTATGCGCAACAGTGAATTTTTACGGTGAGAGGTTGTTAGCCTCTCGCCAACCCCCTTTTTCGGAGGACAGAAATATGTGTGACAGGATACTCTCGGTAGTTGCCACTTCTCAGCGAGAGCGAGGTGGCGTCCGAAAAAAACCAGCGGTATGGGTAGATTTGAACTCGGATTTTCTCGTTCATTTCTTTACCGAGCAGCGCACATTTCTCTGCGCCACGCTTGTCACACTATATAGGGTATATATCCTATTGCAAAATAATAATATTATCCTTACCTACATCCTACGGTGGTCTGAATCAGCGTCACTAGGCCAGTGACAAAGATCATCGTGGAGATAACGTGGCTCCTCGCGGGATCATCTTCGGCCATACAGAGGGCCGGCGTTAGAATGAAAGGGATAGAAACGATTGCACCGATCATGGTCAAGTAGTGCTGGAAACGCCTTTGCTTTTCACTTTGCATTTACATTAATAAGAAATAACGCTCGTGTTACATTTGGGAGATAAAACATCGAATTGTTAAATAATTTCTCGAATAAAATTGTGTAACTGTAATCAGCTGATACCGCATATCTCCCCTCTACCACTCGTTTAACAGTTTGCTCGCCTATTCCATGATATTACAAGTTAAACAACTCTGAGTTCCCAGCGAAAATGCCATCAAATTGATGAGGGATATGAGTAGTCAAAATAATGGCAAGATGATGATAATTTGACTGGAAAACGTCCCATGCCTTGATTTAGACTGTCATTTTGATGTTTATTTGATGTCAAAAGTAAACCATTACTTTCTACAGGAATAAGGCCTATTAGGCCTGTTATACAATATGAATATGTCGTGAGTCGGAATCGAACATCGGTAGTCGTTAGTCGAATGTGAATATGACTTGTAATTTTACAATAGAGCTGCTACGTCGCAAGTCGCAACAAGAAATACGGTTAAAAGCCATTGACGTGCTGATGATGCAAATTATGCAGTTTATCTAAATTTATTGTCAATATCGGTAGAAATTGCTAAATTAAAATTACTATTTAAAAAAGCGTAGAACAAGAAGTTGGTAGGTTAAACCTCACATTACTACGAATATCGGCTATAATTTAGGTGGGCATAAAAAATCGTTTGAATATTTTCGAACGAGTGACCACTAAGAACTTTTCAAGTTTACAAGAATGACGGTACAACAGTTTAGCTGTTTGAACGATCGTCGTAGTTGTAAATTGGAAAAGATGAGATATGACCATCTCTCGTTTCGACAGCGACAGTCAGCTTGCGACAATTTCAAACGACAGCGGATAACTCACAATCAGTGCGAGTGCGTTTCACATCCGATTACAACATATGCGACGTATTGTGGAACCGGTATAACAGGTCTAAAAGCAAAACTAAGGCAAAATTATATCAAATAGAAATACACATATACAGTATACAGGGTGAGTCATCTAATATGACGACCCTGAATAAATCGTAAAATACTTGCTCTATGAAAAAAATTGCTCAAACGCTAAATAAAGAATGCAACATGTGGAAGAAATATCGAAGAAACTTATATGTTAAAATATAAAAATAATTTATATAACAAATTAAATACAATTGTGAGAACTCCAAACATTTAAAATATATAAAAGTTGCAATGCATGCTGCAAAACAACACCGGAGATCCCTTTTGAGAAAATAACTGGAGTGAGTCAAATATTGTCTCATTATAATGTAGTCATTTTGACGTTAACATAATATGTTTGAGTTTTTTTTATATAATACTACAATTATCATCTAGACATCTATTTTCACCTTTCCATATGATCTTTCATCGCGTACAGCGTCAATTAATAGATAGTGTCAATTTTTCATCATGTTCAAATATTTCCTTGATGCAATGACGACAAATAACGATTTTGATGTCTTATTAACATTATTTTGCCTAGACTGTTTTCACTGGGTTAAATCGTATATGTGTATATACGTATACCAAAAAATCATTTAAATAAAATTGATATATGTATTAATGACGATGTTCCCTTCCATAAAATTTATGGTACAACACAATAAGACTGACAATGAGTAAGATATAATGCCGCAACGTACAAGTACGTTTATTTAATGATCGTTTATGCGTCCGTATTCTTATCTTACAAAATAAATGCCTCGCAATAAAAGCGTAAGCTTATTCATACGAGATATAGGTTTGTCTGCTTCACACTTTTACGTTAAAACAATTGTTATTTCCAATTTTTTCTTTTAGAACAATCTTTGCACTTTACTCACACGTGGTCGATAATATGCATATTTTAAATAATTCGCAATCGAATCCAAAAAATAAATTATACAGAAATAAGGTGAGATACGGTTACGATACCTGCAATGCCATGAATAAACACAGATACCACGGCGGAACGTCATCAATGCCATAGGTAATCTCAGGATTTCTGTTCGTATTGTTCGTTGTCTTCCTCGTCATCGGAATAGCTGTCGAGTTGTCTGTATTCTGAAAGATCAAAGAATACTCTCATAAAAAAAAGATCATATCTACACAATTGAAAATGCCATAAAAATGAATATTAAATAGAAAATACAAAGAAAAATCATTAAAATATAACATTACTATTATTTTATCGATATTTGTTGAACACTTAAAAGAAGTAGATATTTGAGATATCCAGAATGAAGTGGTAAAATTTAATTTTTAAAACGCTTTGAAGTTAGAGTTAACTGTAAAGATAATGTTGTCTTACAATTCGCACAAGTTATAAAGTCCGATATCTTTAAAAGTGTAGCTGCCTTTAAAAGCAGTTGCATTAACAACAATACTATATGTATAAATAGACGTTTCAATAAGATAATAAAAGTTTCAAAAGGCAGAAGGTACTCGCTATTCAATTTAAAATATGCATATTTCTTGTTTTTGTATTTCATAAGTTTTGCTGCATGAAAACGCATTTTACTCATCTCCAGTTATTAACATTTGAATTATTTAAAGTATTCCCATGTGTGCACGTGTCAGTTGAATTGTGAAAACACACATCGTGATTCATTCACAGGTCACTCATAAGTCGATTTAACTTTGGATTTTATGTTTTGTTATACGGAATCTCATTAGACGCGTTTTACTCATCTTCAGTATTTATTATAAGTTATTAAAGCATTCCTGATGAGAGAATTGTTAAATTACGTAACTGAATCTTTTTTTCTTTTTCTGAACAGTTACGCTCGAATGAAAACTCGCGTTTGTTTCCAGGAAGAAAGCATTTATCGTCGGTAGTCATTAACGTTATTATAACTCTCTGCACGAAATCGTTAGTCGTGGCTAATTAACGTCAGCTAAAACAAAATCAAATCTCTAGTAAGACAGTTATTCTACAATTGTTTTCAGAAGTGGAAACAACTGGAAATGATGTATCAACTGAGAAAGAATATATTTTGAAGGCAATAGGACTGAATAAGTTATAAGTAAATCCTTAAAAATTATAAAGATAAAGTAGAAGGTCCGTAGGACAATGAACGAGCAGAAATATATATTTAAACAATATAATTTTCTATTTCTACTCGTTTATCGTCCCATGATTCTTCCACTTTGTACCACAAATTATGAGCTTGATTTTGTTATTAAATAAAGATAAAATTCGGAAATTTTTCAAGGGACCTTGTATAAAAGAAATAAACCGGCTGATATCTTGGTCTCGTTTTATTCTTTGCCTACTTATCATGGAGACAGTATATCTACATAAATCTTGTTTTGTATTTTTATTGATTGCGACGCTCATACCGAGCAAACAAAGGCCAAAGACGTTTGCATTTTCACAGATGCGCTAAACGTCTGGCGATAATATTATAAGCACATGGAACTTTCCGGGGCAGTTATGTTAGTGGATCTAATAGGGAAAATTTCATTGCACGGATTCACCAACGTCGCTTAACTTTAAGCGTAACTTAATTCATTCTTTGTCTCTTTCCAACTGTTACTCTAGAAAGAGACAAACATGAATTAAACTAAGATTAAAGTTAAGCGACGTTTGGTGAAACCAGGCCTTATGGTATTCTGAGTTCGCTCTAGAAGTAATGCAATCGCGCTTAGAATTGCAAAATGTATCCAGACAAGTGCTTGATATGTAAAACATCGTATCGACGCAAATAGATCACGATAAAATTTATTCTGCGGTTTTTTTTTAACGTTGACGCTCGACGATAATAAAAGGTAAATGTGAAATTTCACAATATCTACGCCGTTTATTAGGGATATTTGGAACATTTAATTATGTATATATAAACATATTATTTATTTTATAATTTATTTCTAATTTCTAATATATTATTCAACAATATTTTATTTTGAGTATATATCATTTCTAAATAATAAACTATTTAGCAATTTCAAATTAATTTTTTTAGTAACAACAATATCAAGGGAAGTCCGCAAATTAAAAATATTATTTATATTTTAAGAATCGTCGATACTACGTAATATCTTTTTTAATTTTTAACAATGAGTTCTAAAATGAAACTATTAAACTTGGCCCAAGTTCTAGCATCGCGGACGCAGGCCTTCCGAATTTATTGAAGTCGATTTGCCAAAATACAAATTATGCGAATTATTCGAATTCTTTTAAAGCTTGATTCGCGAGAGAATAAAATTTATTTTTTAAACGTTCTTAGCTGAGAAGACACAGTACCTTTATTAATTTACATACAGTTTTACATCGAGAAACGAAGAAGCGACGTTACTGTCACTTGATACTCGTCAACTACCCCTCGTTACTCACCAATTCGGATATAGGCATCTCGTTTTCCGGCATTTTAGCAGAAAATACAATACGACAGTCGCACGAACTCGACCGACCACGCGGTCCGGGAGAATCTCGCGAAAATCCGTCGTCGAGGGATGAAGCGCACGTTTGAGCGGACGCGTATCGCGATCTTCCGACGACCTGTTCTCACCCAAATATATCAGACTATATGTGTCCACGCGCGATCTCCTCTCAAATATATTGTCTAGCCACGATACTATCCGTCGTCTATACGTGCTTCGATTAAATGTCTTTATCAAGCGACTGCTTAAAAGCAACGTTTTCCTTGACGTTTACAGTCCCCTCCAATCAAAGTGTGAGGAGACACCGATAGTGGATAATGCAACTATTTAACGACCACAGACCGGTTAACACTTTCAGAGGAGATGAGAGGGAAGTCTTGAGAGACACGAGTGAAGGGGACTATGTGGGGATAGCGAGGCGATAAGAATTACATTTCAGATTGTCAATGCGAAACTCGCGAATCTCTTCTTACGAGAAATAACTCGTCAATTGACGAAACGATGTCGAATCAACGTCGAATTTGGCAGTGTCGATGTCGATTCCACATCATTTCGAATCATTTCTCACTGGATTGTTAATGATATATAAGACATGACATCTCATTTGTTTTGTGGTCGAGCCTTTCTTGCGGTGTTAACATTTAAGGATGTATCTGAGCTATCTGAAAATAGTACAAAATTGATAAAACTTCGGGAAACTCTTCCTTTGTTATCTGTAATAGACTAAAAAACAATTTTGAAGTAGATTTACTAAACCGTTAGTTATTGTTATTTTAATTATGTCTGAGTTTACACGTGTTCTTATGGGAAATGCAGTTTTCTTGAATGTAATGAGTATAGAAAAGTATAGAAAAAATAGTACCAAAATCTTAATTTTTGTTATACATACATAGACCATGGATTACTGGAACTTTGTGCAAAACTCGATTGGGTTTCGCAACACGGTTTAGAAGAAATTAATTATTATTCATGACAATTTTGCGGTTTCTGTAATACGTAAATCACCGGACTGTGGAAGTGCGGCATCGTCGCAATCAGCTGAACGTGCCAAGCGAATAATCTAACGGATACGGTAGTCACGTCGTAAAGTCTCGTTTTATTGTTTTTATTTAGAGGACAAGAATAAAAATTAAATGATTTTGATAAACAACAGAGTAAATTTTACATTTGAGGCTTTCGTGGTGTACACGAATGTTAGAAACGTCGGATAAAGAATGCGAGCAGCTCAAACACGGAAATCAAATTTTATAACTGGATAAATGATATAGAAAAAAGCAATAATTTGACAGAATAGTATAAACAATTTTATTGTTATAGCCACTAGTAACACAAATGATAAAATAACTCAGAGGACAAACAGAAAATTACTGAACAAAGATGAATATAATAAATAACAGCAACAATTAAGAGATTTATATCTATTAATATAAAAAGGTAAAACCTTTGCTTTAATTAGGTTAAATTTGGCTCAATTTGTATGCTCAATATGCTTTTCGACAGATTAAATTATTTCTTTTTATCGATGACTCTTGAAGCTTTTGCAGCGATTTATTTTTCATTTTGTTTTCAAGCAATTCAAAAACCCCATCAGCACCAGAAGTTTCGTAAGAATTTTTTAGTATATTTATATCGATTTCTCTCTCAGTCATCGCCAATTTTTTACGTATTGATAATCCCACATATTGCAGAGGATTTATTCTACCTTTCCACCGATAATAATTGGTGCTGAAAAATGTGAAAAATAACTGTTTAAAAATAAATATATTATGTTAGCTACCATTTATATCAGTTATCACTAGGTTTACTGCACGTTTAGCGCAAATATGCCAGTATTTCGAATTTGGGGCACCTTTGTCAATGATCGTATCTCAGATATACATCCTTAAAATTTAATTTAATTTTTGTCGCACTTGTATGAGGAATATCGAAGAGACAATCGAGAATAAACAACAAGTGACACGTCAATCTCTAAATTTCTTCTCAACTATTACTTTTGATGAAAGTGCGATTATGTAATTTTTAATTGTCGAAATTTATTCAAGTCTTACTAGGGCAGCAGCTTTTCCATAAAAGATACAGCCCAGAGAAAAATTGTTGATCGGCATCGAAACGATGTCGAATCAACATCCCAAGGAGAAGAAAAAGTCAGGATGATGTCAATATGACATCAAATTGACATCATCCTGACTTTTTCTTCTCCTTGGGATCTATAACATTTTATAGTTTTGATATCGATTGACGAGTCATTTCTCGCTGGGAAGTGGGCCCAAGCCTTAAGAATGTTTTCAGCCCAAAAATGGGAGAAAGAATTCATTTTATAATTTGAGAATTCAAAAAGAATTCCCTCTCTCTCTCTCTCTCTAAGCTACATATCCGTTTCGTTTGCAATGCGGAAAGTACGGCGCGCGGTGCTAATAAAGAACAGACCCGAGGATCGCTTCGAACAGACGCGCCATCGAACTCGATGTCGCGTACGATTTATCGAATATCGATGTTATCGACACTGGCACTGTTTACAAGAATTGTGAAGAAAGTTTCGCTCGGACGTTGTCGTCGCCGCTGTTTTGCAAAATTACGCATTTGCACGCCTCGATCTCCGGTCCCGATCGACACGCACGGACGGAGCGATGGGCCGAATCGACCGGGTCTCCGGGGCATGGCGGCGGCTAACCTCCCCTCGCCGACGCCGACGACGGACGCGCACGACCGTCGCGCGCAACGCCGTGACTCGTGAGCCGACGGTTTGGATTTTTCGCGCTTAAATCGTCCGTCCCCGAGACCGTCGCGTGCGAGGGGCCGCCGCGAAACCTGCGATGTCTCGCCTGCCGTAGACGGCTCGCAACATGTTCGTGACGAGTCTGGAGAAGGATTTCTACGACGCGATACAAAGAAGCGTGAGTCGACGTCCAGTTCTG
This sequence comes from Vollenhovia emeryi, assembly GCF_000949405.1. Lineage (NCBI taxonomy): Eukaryota > Metazoa > Arthropoda > Insecta > Hymenoptera > Formicidae > Vollenhovia > Vollenhovia emeryi. The sequence goes on along the minus strand of NW_011967161.1, from coordinate 457,419 downwards.
CCCTCGCGGCAGCGTATTCCGCGTCCATCGTGTATAGGTTACGCGACCCAACCGCGCACCGTCTTGGCCCCCCGAGCCGTTTCGACGGCCCTCCCCGGCCTTTCCGCGACGTCCCGATCACTCGTCGGGCTCCCTCGACCTTCCTTCCTGCGTAAATCGCGCAGTTACACATAATTTTGTCTCTTCAGTAGACGGTCAACGACCTGGAACGCGTGTACGTCTCTAACCATCGTTGATTCCGTTGTTTTTTTATTAGTTATTGTTAATATATATTTGTTATTAGTGAAGTTTGTTCGTTCATAGCAAGCGCAAAGCATGTATATTCCTCGTACGCTTTGTAGCAAATAATCTTTTTCATTTATACTCTCATTCATAATCGAGCATAATTTTATTTTCCCTTTGAATAAGTAGAAAACCATTATCGCATACATCTGATTCTTTTTTATTGATATAATATGATATAAATCATGTATCTCTAATATATATATATATATATATATATATATATGTGTGTATATATCTTACAATAAGTATAATTCATTATTGAATTTCTATATTTACGTTCATAATTATATATGTTGTCTTTCTTATGGATGGTAGAGAATCGTATAATTTTATCGTACAAATGATGCATATCTAATTTCTTTGTTTTATTAACAATGAAGAATTCAACATGATTGAAACAGCGTATCTGTCCACGATGCATTTTACACCAAAAATAATTGTTTGCCAAATTTATGCTCACGGTTTTGAAGTTGAAATTACAGCTTGAACATTATTCGGCTGAACAATTTTCAATTGTTTTATCTAATCCTTCTTGTTTCAGAGATGTTTACTGCTAGTGAATTTTGATGTTGATGCAATCTGTGCCTGTAGGATATTACAACAGCTTTTTAAAAATGATCATATGATATATACTCTCGTACCTGTTCGAGGTATTCAAGATATCGTAAACGCTTTTGACGAAAATTGTGAGGAGGTAACGAGGATCTCCAAGGTGTATTCACCTCGCCGTGTGCTTCGTTGGCGAAAAGTAATTTAAGAAACTCTCTCCTTTCAGATAAAGAATGTTGTTATGATAAACTGCGGCGGTACTCTAGACTTAGTGGAGTTGCTCCAACCAGACGAATCCGTGGTGTTTTATATTCTTGATAGTCACCGGCCTTACGATTTATGCAATATATATTCAGAAAGTCAAATACGTATTCTTGGTAAACCAGATGAAGATGCTCAGATTCCAGAATATAATGATATATTCCGAGATGATAGTGTGCGTAACAAATTGTTTTTATCTCGTCCAAGTGTCTTTCTCGATTTTTTTTCTATAATTCCTGTTCAATCACATGCAGTCAGATGAAGAGGACGCGAGTGGAGAATCTGATAATGAGAACGAAGGCAGGCAAAGTAAACGGCGTAGATTGAACGAAGAAGACGTATTGAAGCGAAGCGAACGAAGAAAATGGGTTGAAAACAGGGCAACAATTCTTTTCAATTATTCACAATATAGCTACTATGGCAAATCGGTACGCGTTGTAATTTCTGATTTTGGTCAAGTAATTCTGGGGGTTTTTTTCGTCTAAGTTTATTGTGCATGTTACGTTTTATTGTAGAGCGCGATAGCGGTGTTTGAGATGGCATGGAATATGTCAAAGGACGATTTAGATATGGCATGGTGGGCCATAGTAGGTTCCACAGAGCAGTCTATTCTTAACAAGATTGAGTCACGAATATCCGTTCTTGAAGAAGGTTCTCTTCAGGCACATGTCTCGAGATTAACACATAGACAAGGTGTTGATATCGACAATCAACAACAGCAGCAAAGTATTGTTAAAGTTACATATGATAAAGAGTATCCTTTCACGTATATATGATAATTTGTTTCTCTCAGTATTTAAATTTGACATAAGCCCGTGTTAATTTCTTAATGATAACGAACAGTCTCCAGTTAGCATTATATCGTCACTGGACTGTTGAAGCCAGTTTGAAGTATTCGATGTCAACTGCAGTATCGTTACGTCTATGGTCCATTAGAGGAGAGCAACGTTTGAAGGAAATTTTAGCAGAGATGGGTTTACCTCTGGTGCAATCCCGACAGTTGTTTCGTGCAATGGATCTTACCTTTAGACAAGAATTTCGGCAGATGGTTGAGAAATTAGCTGGCAAATATAATGTTAATAGTATCATTGGTACTAGTTTTACCCTCCAATATGGTTATCGTTTTAAATATTGTTCATCAGACATGGTTTATGCCATGTTAGCTTTATTGGATTCTACGGTACGTGTCATTAGACAGCAGTCATTAAACATAGTATGTTAATACGTGTTCTAAAATATCGTACTTTTACAGACAAAGGACAGACAACCACAACGTTGTTTCTTAGACGCGTTGGACTGTTTGTCGCGTACAAAGAAGGATATTTTAGAAAGTGGCATTGAAAAGGCAAAGCTTATGCTCCACAATATCTTCAAAACTGCACAGAATGTATTAGAAGCTAAACAAGTAAAAAATTTCGGTTCCTTTTTGTATCTTAATGTACCGGATGGGAATATAGATAATTATTTATTTGCACATCCTCATCCACTGATCATGCTGGCTCAATTTGCCCTCAAAGCTTATGTAAATTCTTCGAGAAACAGACGCGCTTCTGAGTGGCCTCTCGTGGCCTCCGCAATATTTAATGCAGAAGAAGGGTCGTGTCTTCTTGTTGGCATACCACCAGTTTGCGAGGATCAACCTAGAAGGTAGTATTTATGAACACAAAATATAATTTGCATTATTTAACAATGAATTTTGTGGTTGCAGTTTATTTGGGAAAGCATTTGAGCAAGCTGCAAAAAATAAAAATTGTTACATCGAGGCAGATTATTTTGACAGTACAAGTATGAAATCAATTGTTTTGTGTTATGTTAATTGGGTGAAATTTATTGTACTTAACATGTTTCCTTTTTTTTTACAGTAATAAGACTGAAAATTGAGGAAAGACCCAAGTTTCTTGACGCTTTGGCAGCACTACTTGCATGATAATCATCACAGATGTATAATTATCAGAGATGGACAATATGACAATTACTTTAATCAAATTTTTAACTTACAGGACTATTAACAACTCGAAGCACTTTATTGCTCATGACGTATGGTGCCTTTTTTAAACGCAAATTTATTGTACATTTTTAACCAGCGACGGTAGCTTTATAATTGTAAAATATTTAATATATGAATTAGGACTGATGTGTGAATCAATAACATTGAGTGTAATGCGTGTTGTATAAAAGATGCTAGGATACAACATTTAGTGATAAGTGAAAGATTCCAATAATATTTGCATTAGTAATTTAAGAAACACGATAAATTAAATACTTTTATAAAAAAGAATTTGATAGAGAAACTGAAAAAAACCAGAATACGAATAAAGTCTTGCTATATCGGACAATTGATATAATGCTCGATATATTACCTATATACCTGAGAAAATTTATACAACACAAATGTGTATGCATATTGTGCCAAATATTTAACCCTTTGTTGCATTTTTTTCTATTATTTAGTGAAACTTATTATTCGAGAACTTAGAAGATCGTGGTCAAAATAATATTCAAAATGGTGGATCTCATAATTTTTTACATCGGAATCAGTCGAGTTTAACAATTTTATCCGTTTCGAATTTTGATCTTTGGATTCATAATCGGTCTTAAAATCTGTAAATAGTGATTTTAATAAGTTATTGATCAAAATTATATGAAAACATATTTATTGACAAAAAACGACAATCTTTTTATATATATATTCATTAATAACAAATTTATTTAAAATGTGGTTCTAAAAGTTTATTAGAGAAACCTTTTAACAATCAGGTAATACCAAGCATGCTATAGAAACACGTAACAAATTTTATATATTGAAAAAGCAAATTTGAATGATAGGTTTTGTCGCGGTACAATGCAGCAAAGGATTAAATGTCAGCAATATAATTTAATTCTCGTATACATATGGGCTACATAACAATGAACAGGCTATCTCATAAACACAGAAACTTTCAGTGCGTTTATCTGATATTTATTTAGTAATTTATAATGTATTAACGTATTCGTGTGCGTTTACGTACACTTGAAAATACAATTTGATCGACTTGGGCTTGGTTTCACCAAAGTTGCTAATTAATTTTGCTCCTAGTGTTTAACTCGCTCCTTTTCTCTTTTTAGCTGTTCCCTCGGAAACAGACAAAGAATGAGTTGAGCTAATTGTACAATTAAAATTAAAGCGACGTTGGTGAAACCGGGTCTTAGTTTTGATAGTGGGATAACACATATTTTGTTGTTACACCCGCGATGAATTAATATAAGAAGAGATACAACGTACACGCGAATTTCTCTCTACATAAAGAACGACGATATCACAGAGACAAGAGTGTAAAAGAAAGAAAGGGACGTTTCTTTATCTGAATAACTCTTATAAAATTTGACAAGTATAAATTTTGTATTTAATTAACATTGTATATGATATTTTTAGGCCGGCATGCGTTCGGTTGATTTTGATGCTATTTGATTTGTCGGCAATTTGTTATTGAGAAATTCATCGACGAACTGTTGTACAGAGTCCACGGTAATCTTAGCACCGTCCTCCATTACGACATAAACTTCCCGTGGAATATCGATGGCAGTTAAAAGAGGTACTGCATCGTCCAAGCCAATATATTCACGAAGAATATCCGATGTTTCACACTGTAAAAAATCATGCAATTATCTCATATGCATAATAATTTTATATTTTTAAAATATTTGCAGTTTTACACAGCACATTTATATCTTAAATAAACTAAAGCCTAATCTACATTGTGCTCTCTGCGTCTAGAAACATTCCATTTTGTAGTATAAATACGTTTAAAAAATTTGTGCAAGTTGATAAATTGTATATTATACATTGTATAATCGTACATTGTCGACAAATTTTTTAAGCGTTCTGATTTGTTTATATAAAATAAAATGATTCTAGATACAAAAAGCACATTGTAGATTAGACTTAATACTCTCTAAAAACAGATATTAAAAAACAACACTAAAGGCATATAAAAATCATGCGCCAATGTATTAGCGAGTTTTATAAAATTATATAATACGGTAATTAACAGTGTTAAAAGTAAGTAATTAACGGTGTCGAAATATTTAAAAATAATAATTTTAGTCGACATTGTTAATTACTGTATTATATTGTATAAAACTCGAAATTTTATAAAACTTCCTAGTACATCGGCAACTCTTATAAATAGTACATTGCTTAGTACATTGGTATGACTTTATGCCTTTAGTATTATCTATTATATATATTTATGTGTTTGTCTTATAATTATTATAAAATTTGACTCTTATTTTAAATTTCGAAAATGACAAAAATAATTTTATTAATTATAATACCTATTTAATTTTTATGTCATTCTACGAGTATGTATAAAATATATTTACATCCAAAGCTATGTAGAACTGCAAAGAATCATCAGGATCATCGTAATTGGGATCATAATCGGGTTGATCCCTTCTATACATTTGTGCAGCTGGCAGTAGTACACTTTCCGCAAATTGAATCTCAGAATCTTCCGCGTCTGTAAAACATAAAATATTAGTAACTTAATTCTTAGCCTATTCTATTCTGTTAATTTCTATAGATATATACACATATGTATACATTTTATTTATATCGTCTTACCGACAAACAAGATAATGCCTGGAGCATCGTGTAACGATGCAGCATACTTTTCTGTTAGAATATTCACTAGCCTAAGGCTCCAGGGAAAATTCTGAAAATTGAGATAGCCTTTATAGTAATAACAATTAATTCTGTAATGGTAAAATTTTTTTAACGGGGTATTTTATAAACATTAATTTTTATTATCTTTAATAACAGCGTCTTTATCTTTCTAGTATTTTACTTGCAATATAATTATATTCAAAGAGCTCATTTAAATTACCAGTCCCTCTGGATCATCAATCAATTCGGCGCGTCCATCTAAGGTGATTATGTTGTCGCGAGGATCCAGAATAACGAGAGTGGGTATTGCCTGTACGTCGAAAGCTTTTGCCAATTTTCGACGTCTTTCTTCTTGATTAAACGGTATCCTCAACCAAGGCATTGTTTCAGTGTACGCATTGTAAGATTCCTCGCTCCTAAAATAACATGCCATTGTAATCTCTCACAAAAGGTACGCAAAGAAAATAAAAGGGTAACAAATATAACAATAAATATACAGAAAAATTATCCATGAAATGAAAGGAACAAATATCTCAGAATAAAATGCGACCGTTTAAAGACAAGACATTGTATGACGAAAGCTTACCTATCCGAGCTCACGAAAATTACTTCGAAATCGTGGCCTCTCTCCCGGATCCGTTGATACGTATCCACGAGTTGCGGGGTAAATGCTTTACAAGGCGGACACTAAATTAAACGCACTGTATTAATAAGATAATTCGTATGCGTTATATAAATATTTGCATATTCAGGAAAACTATATTACATAATTAAGGTAAGAGCCCCCTAATATCACTCACAATCAGATTAAATAAAAAATAATCTAGAAATAAATCTAGAAAAAAAATTCTATATTCTTCGGTAAACAGAATTTTACAAAAGCTGTTGCATCCTTTCCAATATCTCGTTATATAATTTTAATTTATTAAGATAATTAAAATTATATTCAGTTTTATATAAGTTTGCTTCATAGAAACGAGATATATTTCTCTTGAAAAAGATAGCTACTCAACTAAAATTGTTGCAGGCAGCGAAACATTTCTAATATTCAAATAAATGGATGACCAACTGATAATAAAAATTCTCGATATCGAAATTAGGAAAAAGTTAACTTTGAAAGTTTCAAACGCAACTAGTTATGCGTGAGTTAACATTATGTAACATTTAACTATCAATTTGCTACAAAGCTGTAAATTATATTTCGGCTGCTACTCTAAGGCCCGGTTTCACCAAACGTTGCTTAACTTTAATCTTAGTTTAATTTGTCTTTGTCTCTTTCTGGAGTAACAGTTGGAAAGAGACAAAGAACAAATTAAGCTAAAAGCTTAAAGTTAAGCGACATTGGCGAAACCGGGTCTAAGCCCTTCTCAGCAAGGACTCTCGGAGTCTTCTCCCACTTGTTTCTTTTGTCGCTTGTTAATTTCTAGCATTCACTTGGGCATCGTTACTCACCCAGTGTGCGCTGAAGTAAACTCCCTTGAAGCAGTGGCGAAGCTCCTCGTGCAACATAGGCTCGTTGCTGCCGCGGGCGCCGCACGGTAGGAGAGGTCCATCCTCGAAGGCGGCCTTCGGATGCAGCGGTCTCCAAGGGAATTCCGCGCCGGTGGGATCAGCGATAGTTCGCTCGACACCTTCTCTTGTCACGATTGACCCGTTGGACGCCTCCAATAAAATCAACGTCGGCACACCCACCTTTATTCGGTACCTTCGAGTCAGTCTGGTCTGAAAAAAAAATTAATGCATTGCGAATGAATATATTCGGATAGCAGCGATCAAAAATAAATTAGCAAAACTTCTCGGTAAGTTTCACTTGCTCATATAGTTCTCGCGTTGAAAGTAGAATCCGGAAACGTAATAGGATATTAACACACTGAAGCTGAAATAGAAATTGTATGATTTTTTTAGTAGATATTTAAAGTTGTTGACTCTGCGTCCCGGTGGTTTTGCTGTAAAACCATTGTGAACTGTTTTTTATTTGTTGATTGTTCCGTCGCTATTTTGACCTTTTTGCGATATTTGTAAAGCATTTATAATTAAATGTTTTTGCATTATTTTTAAAAATGTGTGGGATACAGCAATTAATACTATTAATTTTTTTTCAGCTTTTGTATAATTGACAGTTATTTATAAGTATTTGTATATGTATGTTTTTCAAAGAACATATTTTTTTCTTACATTGGGCCGCAAAAGGTTAACCTGACAAAAAATCAAGAGATGAAAGCAAAAATATTCTAATTAAGATGTGATTAAGATGTGACTGATCCAAGAGATCGTGAATGATTCCGGAAGGCTGAATTCCGATTAATCTGCGTGATCAGTTAATCTTGACTTGACGTAAAATCAGCGGCTGCTGATTTTACGTCAAGTCAAGATCTATAGCTAGTTACCGCTGACGTGATTTTACGTCATTTAAAACCTGTAGCTGACCACCACTGACGCAACTTTACGTCATTTTAAAGCCCGTAGCTGGGTGCCGCTGACGTAGTTTCATGTCATTTTATATTTATAGGAAGGCAGACGACTTCGCATGATTCGTGTTTACAAGTGGTTACAAGCATGATATCACAAAACAATTCTTTTTTTAAATTTTCACTCGCATGTCAGAATCCTGCGGTAGCCAGTTATAGATGTTTGTAAATTGCCCGCGGCTCTCAGTTTTTAATCTCGTGCTATAATCGCCAGCTCTGCGTAAGTTAAAATATGCAGAAACTTCGTTCCTCTTTTAAGCGACGTGGCTTTTCACGTTCAGCGCGCGACTCATTGTCAGAAATTTCATTACAATACTTTTCATTCCGTGGCGATGAAAATCACGCACCCCGCACGTAATCTAGCATCGCTATTATACTCACTATGCGATATTGTTACTATATTGTGTACTTGATTATTATATTCGTTACCCGAACATTATCGAGTATATAATATAATATTATATCATATTATATTGTATACTCGATGACGTTATGTTATTTAATACAACCATCGTGTGCATATATGCAGGTGTAATTATTACTGCAAGGAATACTGGTCTCGTTCGCTGGTACCAATAAACAAGACGCACTAAAAGCGTATTTCTCCAGGGACCTGTAGCAATAAGCGCGAACAGCTGCAGTCAGAGCTGCGTTAACGATGCGAGCGATATTACCGTACAGATATAATATTACTCGAGACATAATAAGGATAATGGAATAAGAGCTACGCATGGAGGGCAATTATGGAAATATATCGGCGCAGTTTATTTTACCGTATGCGCCGGTCTCCGTTTTTCTCGGTAATTCGCTAAATAACAGATTTTCCATATTCTCTCTTTATTATTACACAATTGTGATATTTTACGACAGTATCACGTATGCAATCTCGTAATGGCATATATTAGGTTACTTTTTTTCGAGAGTACTTTTACGATGCAAATTGTGATTTCAGATTCTTTATACCGTGCAAAATCGACTCGCTATTTATTCTGATAATAATTAATTTTTTTTAAGGGTAGGAAGGAAACTGGAAGAGGGGAATCTTTAAGCAGCTTTCTTTGCTATATATTTTCGCGAAAGGGATTTATACGGAAAACACATGTTGCAATTTTAAAGCAGGACATAATTTAAACACCACACACAAGTGACAGTTACATAACATTAATATTAAAATTTCCTACTCAACGATGTAAATGTTAATTACATTTACATTGTTGAGTAGGAAATTATAATATTGATGCTATGTGACTGTCACTTGGTATTGACTGGGATAGGTACTGCATATTGCAGATTATGGGCGGGGTTTCGACTAAACTTGAATTAATTTATCTGTACTATTTTGTTAATGTAAGTAGAATAACCATGTGTGTTGTTTAATATAATACATGGATGAAAAGATTATATCGGAAACAGCGGATTATAATCCGTTAAAATATATTTTTAAAAACTTGTTCAAACAATTCTGTCAGTTGAATTTGATCGCCAATTAACTTGATCGGAGTTTGGAAATTGCGCCTAATGCATGAATTTATTTGCATAATTGAAGCGCATGTTTGCAATCTAAATATTCATATATCGCAACTGTTGATTATTCGCTGTCATAATCTAACTTTGTTTAAAGAATTAATCATTCTGTCCATGTTAAAACAGTGTATATATTATTACTTGATAGTTAATTAATTAAGCACGCAGATTAATCGGAATTCAGTCTTCCGGAAGCGTTCGTGATCTCTTGGATGTCTCAGTCACAGAATCCTTTTGCTTTCATCCCATGATTTTTGCCACGTTAATCCTTTGCAGCCCAATGTAAGAAAAGAAAAAATATGTGTTTTGAGAAGCATGTATAAGTATATACAAATATTTACAAATTACTGTCAATTATACAAAAATAATTTAAAAAAAATTAATAGTATTTGCTGTATCCCATATTTTTAAAAATAATGCAAAAATATTTAATTACAAATGCTTTACAAATATCGCAGAAAAGTCCAAAAATAGCGGCGAAACATTCAACGAGCACAACCGCTCACAATGGTTTTACAGCAAAACCACCGGGACGCAAAGAGTCGACAACTTTAAATACCTAAAAAACCCATTGCGATACAATTTTCTTTCAGCTCACCGCGACAAAAAAAAGTAGGATATTGCAATTTTATTTCTATGGGAATGTACGTGTTTTTTTTTCAGCGCTCTTCAATATTTAAAAGAATACAAGCGCGCATTCTTCACGATATATCTCAGAACACATTCCCCAGTTTCCTCGTCGACGAAACTCGCTGACGCGGCTTCTCGCCGATCGGGTGTCATAATTCGACCGAGAGGAGAATCCGCGCGCGCGTCTCCGCGTACGGAGTCTAAACCTTCCAATCTACCCCCGAAACTGCATTAAGTCGGCCGACCCTCGTCTCGAAACATTCGGAGCCCCTCGTCCCCGATATCTCGAGGGAGGAACGGTCGGGATTTCTCGTATCGCGCGGGATGCTCCGTTACGGGTTACGGCGCGCATAAAGGGGTGAAAGAGGCGGGGGGGATGGGGAAGGGGCAGAGAGGGTGAGATAGAAGAGGCGTAAGGCGAGATAGGGAAGAGGGTTTCGTAGGTAGCGAACACGATGGATCGCGCTGTACGTTATCGTAAGTATAATACTTTTACCGGGCGGGAGAAAGGTAAGGGGGAGAAAGAGGAAGACCAGAGAGAGAGAGAGAGAGAGAAGAAGGGCGGAGAGAGAGAGAGAGAGAGAGAGGCGGAAAGGGAGGCGGCGCGTCCCTTCATATATTTCCCGCTCCCGCGTCACGTGGTGCCCTACGACGTGGTGGTGCTTTCGCGCTCGCCCTCGCTCGGAGTCTCTCGAGCGGTCGATAACGCGTGCGTCCTCCCTTGCCCGTGTTGCTACCGCTCGGCGAACGACGCTGCCTGGCGCTATCGTTATTTTCCTCGCTCAGCCCTGTACACCGGGGGCGCACCGTCATAAACGCTCTCGCCCGTTATTAGACCGACACTCGCCGCCTGTCTCGGCACTCGACGGCGAAGCGGAATCGCTCGGGATGCGAGTTGAAAGCTCTCCCTTCGGTTCGAAACTCTCCGTGGAAAAGTCCGATATTGATCCCTCTTGCCGGTTGGTCATTTATTTGACGTGAAACATTCCCTTATTCTCTATACACCTTTAAGACGAAGGCGCTGCCCCTTGCGAGCGCCGTTGCTTTCATTCTCTGTAAAGAAAACAAGGCTGGGGCGATTAATGTTCGTTTCTATCAGTGTAGATTAACTTTGATCCCGGTTAAATTTCCTTCTTATCCTTTTCTAGTTCTGTGAATTAGAGCGAGATTGAAATCAGTCGCCGCACTGATGAAAATTGAAAGCGCAAATCTTCCGCCCGGCAGGTACTTTCGTCGCTCGCGTCCGAAATGGATTTTGAGAAAAAATTGATTGATCGAATTAGTGACATCGCCAGCGCGAATTCGTCAAGTTTTGTACCATACTTTACTTGATTAATGGAAGTGTTACTGAAGAGTCCCTCAGGAAAGCTTTGCGAGACATTTCGAAGACCGACGTTCCTCTTTCCTCCTAGTTTCTTCCTAATATCCGAAACTCTTCCTTCTTTTCGTTTATCTTCTTTGAAAGTGGCATCACGAACGTTCTCCCACTAATACTTCGCCTTCCCTTGAACTTCTTTAGCCAAGATTCTATTTCTCCCGTCGAATATGCTTCGTCTCCGAAAGCATTTCAGTTCAAGCAAAGTACAAAGCCTGACGAAGTTTGCGCTGGTCGATGTAATTCAATCACTTCATTTTTCTCGAAATCCATCTTGGTTGGAGCGATGAAAATGGCTGTCAGGTGGCAGGTTTACTCCTTCGAACGAGCAATATTGAATCCCCCCCCCCCCATGCTGTTTCTTTGCACTCATCCGCATATCTCGCTGGGACAGTCTGATGATTCTGTAAGCGCGTTTCTTAATCCACAAATATCTAAATACGTGGGACATTCTGCACGCGAGATCGCATTTTATATATGAGCACTTGGCACGTGTCAGGGCGCAATAGGACCCCGTGAATTACAGCCTCCGTGTATCTAATAACGGTCGAGCGAGCATTTATGACGTCCAGTGTACATTCCCTACCATCGCGACATCGCGCTCTACGTGTCTTCGTCTCTTTCTCTCTCTCTCTCTCCCTTTCCGTCTATCCCTTCTATCCCTTTTCTCGTCTATCTCCCGTCCTCTCGTCGCGAGCCTTTCCCTCTCGTTCGCGTTACCGACGAAATCGCCCTGGCCGCCCTGACACCGAGTGGAAGCGAGCAACCGAGCTAAAAAAGAACCGAGGGAGGATAGAGGGAAGAGAAGGCCAGACGGAGATCACTTTTCCCTGGTTCGCACGCGTTCAATCGTCTCCTCCCCTCGACCCCTTTCGTGTATACAGAGACCGCAAGTCTAGTCCGACGCCTCTGCCGTGCGCGCTCAACTGCAGCCGTCGCGACGACGGCCGCGTGCTCTCCCTTCGTGGACTCCCTCTCCGGTTGTCCACGAGTGCTGCTCACAAGCAATGCCCGTGAATAAGCGAATGTCGCGTGTAACCGGCTCATTTATACGGCGGCGTTGGATTTTCTTTCCGCTGTTACAACGTGAACGAGGGCCCTTCTCCTCCGCCGCGCCGCGGAGCGGTAATAAATCTTGGGACGTTTAAAAGGGAGCCGAGAGCTCGTGCCCCTCGGTCTTAGTTGTTATCGATAAGCGAGTCGCGTTCGAAACGATCAGCGACCGAGTGTACGGTCGACGACGACGCGCCGCAAGCGTGACTTCGCCTGACGTTCGTAACTGACGGCGTGTTAAGTACTTGTTGAAACGATCTCCCGTGAGATCTTCAACTACCCGTCGCGTCCCGGACAGGCTTCCCGCTTCTAGACGAGGAAGCAGCCGGATGAAGGACGGATTTCGACGAGACAATCAAGATTTCTATAGATCGGAGTTGAATTATCTAGAGATCGACGGACGAAAGAAAAACAACCTGGTATTCGTCCATCGCCTCGTTACACGGCTATTAATAATCTACGAAGAGTATTTGATTATGAGGGAGACGACGCGACCGCCGTAAAAGGTTGATACACGGCGATCGCGCGGCTCAAAGTTGCCCGTCGCGAGATTCGTTTTTCCCCTGCAAACACAGGGACGGCTTTTCGTGCGAGCAACCTGTGCATTCCCCACTTTCCCTTTGACCACGGACTAACAGGCCATGCACAATTCATAGGCGTGCACTGGGGTCGACAAAAAAAAAGAGAAGGGAACGAAACAAAATGTAAAAGGAAACCGCGACATGGAGCAGCGATAAGACATCGCTTTTCCACGAACACGCGTGCATTCGATACTGCGGAATCAGGCGATCCTTGTACGTGCTTTTAATTATAATTATTACAGGAATATGACGGTTGAACCGCCTGACGATTATCGACGGATTTCCTATGTATTTCCATAGAGGAGAGTCTCCTGTTACGAGATAGCGGGGTTTCTGTTAAATTAAGGGGATGCTGGAGTGATTCTGCACCTTTTGTACCTTCTGCATCTAGAACTGTCGATTCGCGAAAGCCACATAATTTGTATATTGCACAAACGTTTTCAGGAACTGACAGGAGCAAAAGGTGCAAAAAGTACAGAATCACTGTAGCATCCCCTTAAGGGGGTTTGTGAAATTTGTGGTAAGGCACGCAATTGAAGGAACTCGGGAAGTCAAAGAAAAGCATTAACATGTTCGTATAATTTTTAATTTGTCAAAATGTTCAATTCTGGTAATTTCTTTGAATTTCTAACTTTTTCGAATAACACAGTGTGTTTCCAATTTTAGTTTTTTTTATTGTGATGGGTTTTTTTTTACTTTAAATTGTACTGCGTCCATTTGTTTATCATGCAAGTTTCACGGCTGTAATTTTTTTCTATTTTTACTTTTTCTATCAATTTTCTGGTTTGTTTTTGTTTATTTTGCCCCGAAACCGGGTTCTATCTAGTGTAAATTTATTATTCGTAATGAGAAGGGACCCCTCCTCTGAATCCGCCCTTGCGTTACGCGTAATAATACATGTTAATTATCTTTTACCACGTTGCCCATGCATAATTGTAAGATAAATAACACTTATCACCTCCATGGTCTTTTTTATCTTTGAGAACCGAGAAGTTTTTATCAAAGTCAATACTGATTGTGAGTTTGTAATTGTCCTCTTGATATTATCGGACCTACGGTCTCGTAAGTTTACTTAATACTTCTATATTGAGAAAAAAATTTAGCCAACGTAACAATGCCTTTTGCTTTCTGTTTAAACAATTTGCTAATGTAGATATTCATCAACAGACCGCATGATTGCTGTTCAATGCACAAGGACTATATAATTACCATTTATGGTAACCAATTAGCAATTGTACGATACCAGATGGAAGATTAATCTCGTATCTAATGGAAGATCAATCTATCATGCGCTCAAATGGAATGATAGATCTAGGGAAATGAACCGAGAGGGGGTGATGGGTCCGAGGGAGGGGGGGGGAGAGAGAGAGAGAGAGAGAGAGAGAGAGAGAGAGAGAGAGAGAGAGAGCTAGCTGTCAGCCAATCCACGCAGATAACTTAATTAGCAAATTTCGAATAATCAGTACAGTCTAATGTACGCTAATATATCCCTCCGAGAGGCCGCGATGTTTAAATTAGCACTTCGGGCCGCTTTGTTGATTATACCGTGTATAAACAATTACGTTATATTGACGTACATCCGTCAAGTCAGATACGATCCAGATCTAATGCACTCCGCCCACGGATGTTTCAAACAGTTTACAAAATGTTTCTTAAGAAGACTGTCTATAGAAGGTCTCGGATATACCGCCGCGCCGTTTCTTGGCCACGAATTTCTTTCTTACGCGCGCGAGATAGATACCGACAATAAAGATTAATTCGACCGATCTCACTAAATGAAACCCTTTGTCTATCTCCCAACGTGCGGAATTGAACAGCTTCGCGACGAAACTTCGTGCTGTAGTTTTGCAAAGTTCATTCGGACTTAAATGGCGCGTATAGAACATCGTACAAATCCGCGATTATTTCGCCCCCTTGGCGCGTTTCGAGTGAAAGGGAGCTTAATATAGCTGTGTAAATATAGATCGAATAATTAAATCATCGACGACGACGTTATTTCACATCGAGGGCTGATTTCTCCGATTAAAATTCAGGATGCAATTAAGAGACGACTCGGGGTTTCGCGGCTCCCATTCGCACTTTCGGATATTCCGAAATGGTGCACGCGCTTCATCTTTCATGAACTATCTCGTGCAATATGCACGAGCTCGCGCGAACGAAAAGAAACGTACACCGCGCAAGCTCATCTCCGTCTTTTCCTCCGTCGATTCCTTTCATTATCGCGTGGAACGGACGAGAACGCTATTTGAGGAAGATATGGGTCGGCCATCCGTCCGGAATAGAGGCCTCCCTGTCGTCGGTTCAACCCCTTTTATTTCCTCATGGAGTGACTTTCTCGTTAGCGTTGCCCGCGGATAAAGACGCGCGTTTCTCTACGAGGCGATTTAAAAAAAAAATGCCCGAGTTTATAAGCAACCTCGCTGATTAAAACGTCGAAGCAACGGATCTCTCAGATGTTGTGTAACCGGGCTTTCTTCTTCCGTATAGGAATATGGAGAAACTGGAGTAGCAACTGAGGTGCGAAAAAGGCGAATGACCGCGGGCCGACATTGATAACCGACGCGATAAACCACGCGTGTCTTTTCGCGATTTCATTGAGGCTTAAAACGCGCGAGCAAAATAAAATGCAATGTATCAAAGTTGATTCGCTGTAGAGATGATTTATTTCGAAAAAAGGCAGTTTCGATCGCACGTCGTTGTACTTTACTGTTGTACTCTGCACAACAGTACAGCGTGCATTAATTAATTCGCTTCGTATTGTCAAAAAGCATCTATGTTTAAATAATCAAGTAATTTCTGTCGATCCCTAATTATTACCCGAACCGAATTTAACGCACCGTACTGCACGACAGGGCATCCCAAATAAAAAAAATCAATCTTCAGCTTCTGTTAGGTCGTCAATTAGCCCCGTTTCTCTCGTCCGACGAAAGACTATAAAGCACTCGCGATTACGGCGAGACGCTCTCAAGATTGATTTAAGTGTGGAATTAACGATCGAGCACCAATCGCGATGCTACTTGATGTTGATTACGAGATTCATCTTACGGCCTCCTCGCAATTGAGACGGATTAAACGTATCCTGTGTACATCTCTATTGTAAACATAAATGAGCCTAAAGTACCCCGGCTGGACAAAATGCAAATCGGCTCAGCGTTTCTTCAGTGGCATGCGAACATTTCAAATGTCCTCCGCGTTTAATCTGACATAATAAACGACGGTTAAGGTACACGGAGAGAATTTTCTCTTAAAAATTTATCCTGAAAGTCATGCAATTGTGAGACAACGTGGCATTTCGAAGAATTTTATGAGGGTTCTTTGAAATTTTACCACGCACTCTACTAGTAAAATGCATGGTAAAATTTTGGAAAACATTCATTAAGTTTTTCAAAATACCACGTTGTCCCACGTTACATGATCTTCGGGGTAAACTTTAAAAGAAAATTATCTCCGTGTATAAACCGAAAGTTTCGATGATATATCGTACAGTTAACTAACAACGTCCATACAAAAAGCTAAGGCAATCTCATCTCGAGAAACATTTCGGAGCGTGCTTCTGCAAAAATTCGATCAGCACGCGTGTCCCGTTTCTCGCGACACCGGCCACGCGAGCGACGTTCGAGAAAATCCTCGTCGGGAGAAAACTCGACGCTCCGCTTGCGCAGTTACGCTTTCTGCCGGCGCTATTGTCAAATATTCGCCACTCTCTAATTTTTCGAGTGCCCCACGAGCGAGGAAAAATTCGAAATACAACGCGCTGTACGGCACGCAGCAAAACGCCTCGTTACATTCGAGGCATCACACGCCACCTCTCATCCGAGTCACACGCGAGCTCGTTCTTCCAAGCTGCATTCTCGTAGTTTCCTTCGTCGCGGTACTTTCCTCCGCATCGACGATGATACCCATCGGCGAGCGATAATGGTAAAAGGATCACGCGGGTGAATAATACACCTCGGAGGGACTCAGCATGCGTGCGTGCGTTCGTGCCACGCGACCGATTTTCCTCCCTCCTCCCCCTCGCCGCTTGACGCGTTCGCGCGAATAATATTCGGGCCTTAAATAGCGCGACTGTGCGCGCGAAAGGGTTAAAACGCCTGCGACTGGAATGAAAAACTGAGGTCGTTGTGCGTTGTCGCCCCCAGCGGGAATGATGTTCCATGCGTGCGTGCGTGCGTGCATGCAATTCCCAAAATCGCCGCCCACGGCGATGTTTACGGTATACAGACGTTTGGCATTCTCTACCTCGCTTCCTCCCCCCTCCCCTGCTCTCTTTCTCTGTCGTTTTGTTCGTCGGGCGGGCGCAATTAGAAGCTCGTTATGTCTGCATTTTTACCTCATTATCTCTGATCGCCGTGCATATCATATCAATCGCAAATACTGCAAAGTGAGAAAAATGGTCTTTTACGCAATTCTGAAGACTAGCTCGCGAATTAAATATTGAAGACGTGAAGTAAACGACGATCTTTCTTTTATTAATTAGTTTTAGCAGTATTTTAATCCGAACTCTATTTCTTCTTTCAAGACACCGGACTCTATATGTGATAATTTGAAGTTCGAGAAATGATGGGCGTCCACAAAATTTTCGCTGCAAAAAGAAGATATTTTCAAATACCCGGTCTTTCCTGATGGCCGAATAATTCGAGTCATTTTGTCTTTCAAATTTAAACCTTTCGGATCTTTCGAGCCTAATTAATCGATCACTTTGAATCCGGGGGTCAATTCTGTATCTTACAATCCACACAAGTGTAAGTACAAATAAACCAAAAATTTAACATACACTAAAGCTAAGCTTAAAATTGTCAAATTTATGTTTCAAATACAAGTAAACTAAGTAAGTAAATAAAGCAATTAGAAATACTAGTCGCAACATGCAAGGATGAAAATAGGGAGGATGGAAATAAGTGTGCAAGAATGAATGAGTTAAGAATATATTGTAAACCAAGTCCACTTCTTGGCTGTAAGCTGAAGTTAATAAATTATATATACTTATACTATTTTTGCGGCGGTTAACATCGAGTCGGATCGTCGCGGAACCATGAATCGATCAAACAACTCGATCGTTGATCCCGTTCTAATTATATGAACTGCTCGAACTGTTTCTACCTCGGCAATGCATGATTTACATAAATCTATCCGATTGCGAGACTAGCCAAAATATCGCGAAGGGGGTAAACCGCTGAGGGCATTGCAGTGTACAGATTTGCGGCATTACTGGGCATTACTAGGCATTACTAGGCATTTTTGGGCATTAGGCCTTGCTGGAGCATTGTAAAGATAAAATAAGATAAAATAAAATAAAACAAGATAAATAAGACAAAATAAGATAATGTAATGCCCACTGGGCATTAGTGGGCATTTGTGTACAAAATTTTGGCCAGCGGTTTCCCCCTCGGGTTAAGACATAGTAAGAATAGACTGCGCGTTTCCTATCTCACCCGTGTGAAAACATGTACAAACTTTAGAACGGGTTAGCTGGTGTTGAACAGTGTAGCCTCATCTTTGTCTAGCGAAGTAGTGGGGGTAACAGAAGAATAGGGGAATGTTAGAGGATAAAGGATAAGGCGGTACTGTTCAAAGTGCGTTGTCTCTTTCGAAAGTTTGTGCACTTCTGCAGCCAAAATGCGCAGTCTATATATCATACGTCTATGACTACCGCCGACTTCTATAGAAGCTGTGTGAACCACAGCTTGAAACCCATCGATGTATAGATGGGAATAAAGATTATGGAAATGTGAATCCTAGTGAAAGTACGGTCCAGGCATTAACGAATGAGACTGTACATACCGCACGTGTTCTTCATTTCGAGAAAGAACGTGCGTTGTAAACCCTGCGCGGAGAGAATGCTGTATTAAAATTTCTAACAAAATATTATATATTCATAAAGAAATTAATGCAAGCTCGATCGTCTTAATTAAAATGAAATAAACGTGAAAAGTTTTTAAGGCCAATAGTGTTCCGAGCAGCGTTCAGTTTAATATAACAATAAAATTAGGATGTTTAATAATTGACCGCATAACATAGTTATCTTACTCTAACTTGAAATATAAGATGACGCGTTTACCTAACATCTAAAGATGTAATAACAAAAAATTAACATTAAAATTTCAAAGTAACAGTTCAAATTGACGAACGTTTTGACTTTACTTACAATTAGTCTTTATCAGCGGATCTGTCCCTAAAATAATATAATTATTGGTAATGAGTGTACGAAGATGTTGGCGCACGTGTACAATGGTGTATAATATAAATATTACTTGTGATTCAATTGTAAGAAATTCCTCTTCCAAGCGTTGTCCAATAATTTGTGGTAAAACGCTCGTCAATTTAAACTGTTACTTAAAAATTTTAATATTAATTTTTTTGTTATTACATCTTTAGATGTTAGGTAAACGCGTCATCTTATATTTTAAGTTAGAGTAAGATAACTATGTTATGCGTTCAATTATTAAACGTCCTAATTTTATTGTTATATTAAACTGAACACTGCTCGGAACACTATTGGCCTTAAAAATTTTTTTAATATATTCAAATTATTAAATTACATAATTGTTGTCTACATTGCTACTATTAGACACAGCGGCAAACGTTACACCCGACTGCCTTCCTTGCGCGGTTTTTCGAAACAATTCTTGTGATCTCTCGTGTATACATATAAGTACAGATCTTAATTTTAATTTTACACGTTAAAAAAAAGCGAATAATAATATGTAGCGATGTGAAGAAACCATATAAAATTAACAATGTTCTAAATAGCACCGTTCTTTTGCGAAATGCGTAATGTGATTCTTTTCTACGTGGCTTCTCCCAAATAACAGAACGTAAGACGAAATCTTTCTCCCGCGCAAGAAGGGCAGTCGGGAGGTGTACTTTTTATCCTTGCGCTTCAATCGGAATGCCAGGCCGCTCAAACGAATTACAGAAGTTTTATTTTACGGAATGACAAAAAAAGACAGTTATAAGCGGAAGAATTTCTCACAGCCAAGTTTCGGCTCGAACCACCACAGACCGGACGACAGTAACTCATTGTCAGACTTAATACTTGAAGGTTTTTCCTCCAAACATCATCGTAGGTCTAATCGGAAACGTTTCAATGGTTAACAATGCGAGAATGCCGACAAAGGTACGACCGTGCGAAACACCACGTGACGGTCACGTATACGTCATCGCGGCGATGTTCAAAAGCGGAAAACGCAGATGGGTGGTCCGGGGGTCCGAGAGAAAAAGGGGTTTTTCGGGGTGAACGGAGGGAAACGCGTAGAACAATAAATTGCGAAGGACGGCTCATGCCGAAGCACAGGGGAAAAATACGCTTTCTCTCACCTTTCTCTCGTAGTCGTGGTTCGGCACGGCGAGCCAGGGTAGATCGGCTACGTGGGCGCGGAAGCTCTCGTCGTAGTCGAGCACGTCGGTCATGTTGCTCCAGTGTACCACGTGCACCACCTCGAATCTCTTCCTGTTGTCACCGCCGGCGCCGTTGACACTCGCGTAAAGGTCGACTAGCTGGCGGGTGAAGTCGTCGCAGGTCGCGCCAGGATTCACGAAGCTGAAGTACATGCCGACGATCTCGCAGGCCGGCCGGCCGTCCTCGTGGACGAGCGTCGCCGTCGCGTCGATCGACTTCATCGTGTCATTAGTCGCGTGGCCGCAACGCGCGAGCTGCTTGCCGAACAGCCGGTGCTGCCAGCACAGTGGCTTGCCGGTCGCCGGCGGCGCCTTCCTCGCGGCACACGCCGGCGCGGATACCTGTTCGCCTGCGCACCGTTCGGCCATCGCTCTGCGACTGGACTAGTGTCCGGATGCGCTCGAGACTCGAGAGAGCCGGCGACGCGCGACGCGCGCCGACCGAGGAGCCCTTTGACGGTGGAGGGGTTGGACGCCGCCAGACGCCGCGCACACCGCGTGTCCGTTGACCGACGACGACACCACCGACACGCGGACGGAGGCAGACGCAGACTGAATTTGTATCGCGCCGATTTGCGCGCGCGGTGACACCGTGCCAGCTTCCGCTCCGCGGAGCAGTCGGAAACGCGCATCCGAAGCCGGCCACCCCGGCGCGCTTCGACAGCGTCGAGCCACGAAATGTGCTTTGTACATCCATTTTGGAGTTACCTGGCGTTTGCGCTCGACTCTTTTAACGTGTTTAAGGGGTCATTTCACTTTAACGGCCCAAAAACTACGCTCATCCTTAACCATTTTTTTTTACCAGTAAATACACCGTACAATGAAATAAATTTTTTTAGGATTTGTTAGGGCACTCTTAGATAACACAAAAAAAATGTTTTGTCATACCTTAAGCAAGTTTTTAATTCAGCTTTTTTCTACACCGTTAAAATAATGTTGCTGAAACGTTGCAATGTTGAATGTTGAAGTATAAATATCCTTTCTACGTTGAATCCAGGTTAACGTCCGTACATTAATTCTTTATAATTGCTGCAACGTTAAAACAATCTTGAACAAATTATTTTTTGACACTCAAGTAGATACTTGAAAAATGTATAAATATGTATATATGTATATACAGGGTGTTAAAAAAACCATTCAATATTTATATGGTAGATAGGACACGCCATACTGAGTAAAAAAACCTAAATAAACATAGGTCGAAAACTCAATCGTTTCTGAGATACAAAAATTTTTGTATGTTGGCATCATATGCAATAATTGTTAACCAGAGGTTAGCCGAATCTCTGTTTCTTCTTAGATAATAACGTAGAAAAAGATGGAGAGTCGACTAACTTCTGGCGAACAGTTAACGAGAAAATTACAAACCGGGCCTCACAGTACCAACAATAAATCACGAAAGAAGGTAAATTATAGATCCTATCTCATCAGGATCTGCTGATATAACGTGAACTTAAAGCCAACGCGGCTAATGTTATCTGTCATGACATCATCATTATATATTCTGCTCGAATATACGTTAGCTGCGTTTTCGGCATTGCAAATTTGAGACGTCAGAGTGTCCTTCCTTTCTATCTCGTTCTCCTCTCTCGCTCACCCAAACGCAAGAGAGCTCCGACGTCACAGATTTGCAATACAAACCGCAGTTTTTATAATCTGCTCGAATCTACCGAAACCAAACTGTTAATATGTATATACAGTACCGGCCAAAATTACATATACATGTATCACCTTTCGATTTTCTGTGCATAACTAATTTTAAAGTGCACGAGTGAAAAATTCGAAAATCATTTCAGCAGGGCTGAGAAGTAAAACTCGTTACTTGTAACGAAGTTACAGTTACAGTTACTTTTTTTTGGTAACTCTAACTTAACTTCGTTACTTTCTCTTCATCTGTAACTGTAACTTAACTTAGTCACATTTTTTCGAAAACCAATAACTAATTTAATAGTTACATAAATAGTTACTTTATATATACTTTGAACCTCCACAGATTGTATTAGGCCTTGCATCTGCGCATAAACGCCTTTATCGACGCTTCACAATTCAAATGCAGATTTGATATTTTTATTTTCATTGCAAGAAAGTAACTGCGAAGTAACGATTCGTTACTTTTGGAGTAACTGTAACGCGTTACTTTTTAGAATTGGTAACTTGTAACTGTAACTAGTCACATTTTTAGCGAAAAGACTGTAACTGTAACTATAGACACTTTTATAAAGTAACTTTCCCAACCTTGAATTTCAGTGTCCTTCGTATACAAGATGCACCCGTTGTCAGGTGTCTACTGTAAAACTTTGAGCACATTCGATGCACTTCGACGAAAGTTATGCTCAGAATACCTAAAGGTGATATAATTTTGGTCGGTACTGTACCATTAACATTTTGTTTACTGAATACATTAAACGTTGATCGATTATTTGCTCTTTAAATTTACATTATAATTGTTTTCACCTTTAATTATATAAGGACTTTAGTCTTAAACCTGGCTGAGGTAAATTTTTCGCGACAAATTTAAAAAGTGAAATCATTTAGACACCAACGTCCTGCCTTGGCTCTTATATCCTTTATTACTTCGTATTTGCGATTTCACGTCAGAACCTTGTGAATTCTATTTGCTTAGTGTTAAAACTTATTTAATTAACAACAAGTGAAACTTGACCGATAAGTAAATATAAAAAATAAATAGAGACGTGTCGGGGACAGAATCCTTGAATCTATTTAATTATTTAAAACTTTTCGGATAATCTTATTAAACTTCTTGGCCATTGTCACTTGTTACAGCAGTCATTGAAATAAGACTGAATTTAACACGGTACCGCATTGCTTCGGTATTCCCATCTTCAATCTATGATTGCGTAATAACAATTATTTAAAAAAACAAAACGCATCCATTGCGCACGACGGCTGTGTCGATACCTCGACGCGAGTGAAGCAGCCATTATAAAAATCCACTTGAACAAACATAATCTACAGCGCAAGTGACGTCAGCGATTATATCCCTTTTTATTTCGGGCAGATCTCCACTTGGCCATTGCCTTAAAAACGAGGCGGCATTCGGAATTAATGGAAACGTTACGCCCTAGGTCTGTTCTTTGTAGCTGCATCGCGCTGTACACATTTCTGACACTTAAAATAAAAGTAGACCTACGTACATACGTAAAATTAAACCTTTTATTACGGAGAAATTAGATTAGGTGAGAGAAAGGTGAAGGGCGCACAAAGCCGCTTACACATGCACGCAAAGTACGAACGTCGCGTCGTGGGTTGCGATCGGGAATTCGCGCGGCCAATCACAACGCGTCGCGACTGGACAAGGTGCATGCTCAATGAGAATTGCGCAGCGGAGCGGCCGTGCCGTGAATTTCAAGATTACATCCACATGGATTCTTTACATATTGTTCGCATTATATTTACGAGCCCTTTTTCACGTAAACGGTACGATGTAAATTACTATATTTGATCGATTAATCGATTCTTTTTTTAAACTTTTCAACTATCTTCGCAAACAGCCCTAAAAGAACGCGAAATATCAAATTATGGTAGATGCAATTCAGTTGTAATTTATTAATTGACTGTACGGTGATGTAAAGGTTACACTAATGCAGAAATATTATTAGCAGAGGAAAGTCCTCTATTCTATCCAATACGAGATTGCAGGTTTTCAACCATATTCAATCACAAATCCTTTTTCGCAACGATTGCACGGTCCAACAGTCAATTTTCTTCCACTAAACAAGAGATTCCTCTCCAAGGGCAATAAATTCATGGCGGAACCACCAGATGATGCCTATTAATTTAGCAGCAACTCCGCTGTCTCATGATAGGGAACTTTCCTCCACTTACGCTGATCCGATCTATGAATTTTTCGTGGCACGTACGCTAAAAATTGCGCCCAACCCGGACAGTGGCAACAGAAACTAAAATTGCAAACAAGATGTAAAAATTCCTGCCGAAACATGAGTGCTCGATGGTCCACGGATTATTCATTGTTATGACACGTTAAACATTCACCATGTAAATGCAGACGTAGATTATTATACTTTATAAGTGAATGCACAGTATCTTGGAGCAGAAGAGTGCGCGTAAATCGCGACGATGCCGGGCGCTTACGTAAAGCGTCTAATTGCCCTAATCACTTTAATGAATAAGTAATACCCGACGCGTATATGTTGCATCGGGCACCGACGGCCCGATAATAGAACATGCGAAACGCTATCAAAATGTATCCCAGGGCGGTCGCTTGGCGATCTGTTTGTTTTCCCTCCTGCATCCGCAGCGAGCCGGTTGCGCGTCGATTGCGGCAAGAAAAACGCAGAGCGACGCGAGGAAAACGGAGTCGAGTCTTTCTTTTTTGCATTACGGGCAAGAAGTCGCGTCGAGCGCGAGATAACGCGCTAAGCCGATGCGCAGAAGGTATATTCGCGTCGAGTTTTATATATTGAACGCCGCTATAAAAAAAAACGTAGTGCGCAGATCGTTTGATTTATGTGGACTAATTTGCAGAATGTGTCGATGAAGTGCGAGATTGAGCGACGCGGAGTTATCGACTCGTTGTCTCTCTCTCTCTCTTTCTCTCTCTCTCTCTGTCTCTGTCTCTCTCTCGTTTTCTCGCTACATTCTGCGTATAATGCGAGCAGAGAGAGGGAAAATCGAGGGAAAGCCTGCACGCGAAATGAACTCGTTAAATCCGGAGCCAGATGGCCCCGAATTTGCTCGGAGCACGCATGTAACTTACGCTCGCACAAATTTCCCCAACAGCTCGCGATCGAACGCTCGCTGGACGCGGCCCAGAGAGAAAGAGAGAGAGAGAGAGAGAGAGAGAGAGAGAGAGAGAGAGAGAGAGAGAGAGAGAGAGAGAGATAGAGAGAAAATTCCATTATAGAATTCCAGGGTTAACGAAGCGCTAGTTCGCGGACCGTCGCGCCGACCGCCGGTTTTAACCAGCCTAGAATTAGCGTTTCTCTTTTAGGATTACAATACGCCTCTCTGTATGCAACATATACCGAGGCGGAGGCGGAGAAGCGGGCATTAAGGTGGATATGTCACGTTAATATTAGAACGACCGTGGGTGGGGCGCGGTCGCGGCAGCCGCGATTATTAAAAATTTACACGTATATCAACGATCGATCGGTCCGAAGAGCTGAGCAAGAGAGGGCGGAAGAGGAACGGACGAGAGAGAGAGGGAGAGAGAGAGAGAGAGGAAGGGAGGGAGGGAGGAGAAGAGAGAGAGAGAGAGAGAGAGAGACCGAGAGGTCAATCAGCGGATGCGAAGCGCGATAAGGACGTTCAATCCGAGTGGCGCACGCGAAATGTCATCAGTCACGGTCGACTGCGCTCTCAAAAAAATAGAAAAAAAAACCGCCGGACATTCCAGCGGAGCGCTCGACCGTCCGTTAAAAACCAAGCGCCACCGAGGAGCGGAGACCAGAGATCCGTCCATCCGGCGGACTAAAAAAAAGATCGGGAGCAGTCGTGTCGTCGGTAGTCGGTGCTGGTGCAACAACGTGCGCGGGGCCTGGAATCGCGCGTGCGTCGTGCGTCGCACGACGAGATAGGCGTTAGCGTCCGTTCGTCGGCGCGCGGCGACACCGTCGGCCCGACGGGCGGCGCACGCGGGCCTCTCGGCGCTGGCGCGGCGCGACTTCTCTCCCCACGTTCCACGTCCAGCGTGGCGCGCGTCGTCACGTTACCGCCGCGCGCAAACAGCTCGTAGTCGTCGTAGTCGTCGTCGTCGTCACCGTCGCTCGGAGCTCGTCGGTCGGAGTCGCGTACGCGGGCGCTCGACCGGCCAGGCGCAGTTGCATTGCAGTCGCGACGCGGTCGGCATCGTGCGTGTGCGCGCGCGCACGCGCACTCGCTCCTTCTCTCTGCGTCTCGATCTCTCTCCTTCTCGCTCGTACGCTCCCGCAGGAACCGCCAGGCCGAGAGAACGAGTGGACCGCGCGCGGGTAGATCGATGGTGTGCGATCGCGCCTCGCGGCGACCGTCCGTACCGTACCGCGAGCCGACGTCGTAATCTCGTCCGGCCTCGTTGCGACGCGCGGTTGACCCACGGGCAGGAGCGATCGGCGTGTAGCCGCGCACCGACTCGAGCGAGAAGAGCGCCGCGCCGGCACGGCACGGCACGGCGCGTCGCGATGTCGCGCCGCGCCGCGCGCTAATTGCCTCCGCCGCGTAATTCGCCGCCGCGATGGACGACTGACACGTATCCCTGTCCCGTCTGTCGAACGGACGTGAGGTGAGCCGCGTCACACGCGCGCGCGCGCGCGCGCCTTTGAACGGTCTGTATACGTGCCGGACCGGACGTGCGACTCGGTAAACACGCGCGGCCGCCTGTTCCTCCGCGCGCGCGGGCGATCCTTCGTCCAGCGCGACTTGTTATTCCCCGTGGATCTATCTTTACGGACTGCCCCTCCCCGCCCTCCCCTCTTCCCACTCCACCGTGCCGCGGACCGACGCGGAAGAGAGATGTAGCGCGTGTCCTCCGCGCGGGATCGTGGTTCACGCGGACTGTCGATCCTAGAGACCCGTACGATGAGCGGCTCGCAGCCGATCGTGGTGCCCGGCGGCGAGCACCAACGTCCGCAGCCGGAGACCCATTCCGTGCCGGTCGGGAGTTCAGCGGACAACTTCAAGACGATGACACCGCCGAACGTCAGTCGTTCCCTCAGCCGTAAGTGTGCCGCCTCGCGTTCCCCCCTCCCCACCCCACCCCCCGTCCCTGTCGTGTCACACGTTCTATATATTCGTGTAATAGCGCGTCACGACGTGCGTGCAGTAACGCCGCAGGATGTAAACAATTCAATTATCGCGAGACGCCACGGCGGTGTCGATTTATTATTCATATAGCGCGCCTGGGCTGTCGCTCGTTGTTTAATAGCGAACGTAATTATTTGACGTGACAAGTGTATTTGGCTCGCGAGAGATTATAGAATTGGAAGCAGCCGTCCACGGGGTGAGCCTGATACGTTCTGGAAACATTCCGCTCTGTGTAAACGGGTCGAAACGCTTAAAAACTACGTCGACGATGTACGATTGTGCAGTGTGCACCGTACGATTTATCCACCTGCGCAAGTTTTGAGATAGAATGTTTCTAGACGCAAAGAGCACATTGTAGATCAGCCTTAAAGCCTAAAGCCCGTATCAGACTACAGACTCCCGACTCTGATCAGACTACTGACTCTCCGACTCCCGACTCAGCGTTGGCCAATCATATTATCGAATACTTTGAGGTCCCTGTAGTATGATTGGCCAACGCTGAGTCGGAAGTCCGAGTATTCGGGTCAGAGTCGGGAGTCTGTAGTCTGATACGGGCTTAAGGCGTCTAGAAACATTATATCTCAAAATTTGCGCAGGTGGATAAATTGTTACACACCGCACAATCGTACATTATCGACGAAGTTTTTAAACGGCTCGATTTGTTTGTACAAAATAGAATGTTTCTAGACGCATTAGGCTTCAAGCCTGATCCCACAATGTGCTCGTTGCGTCTAGAAACATTTAGTTGACGAAGTGAAATTGATCTCTCCACGAAAAGTGGGATCGTTCTGACTTTCAAGTAGCGATAAGATAGCACATAAAAATCTTTACAGTTCTAAACGTCAAAGATTTTATAGTTGCACATACCAAATATTGGCATGTAATATTTAATTTCTTATTATAGTTGAAACAAGTACACGCTGAAGAAGACAAAGTTATGTCGAAACGATCGTTATACATATCGTTAGATTCTTTACTGTATTAAATGTCAAGACTAATATGATAGCACATTAACTATTAAAAACCTTTTAAAACCAACGTTGCTCGTGAAACTAATTGGCCTATTTAAATTTATTAAACTGATACGAGCCACCTAGTATTATTATTTGTTATAGAAACATTTATTTTATATAAACAAATCGAAACGCTTAGAAACTTTGTCGACAATGTACATACGATTGTGCAGTGTATAACAATTTATCCACCTGCGCAAATTTTGAGATAGACTGTTTCTAGACGCAAAGAGCACACTGTAGATCAGCCTTAAAGCCTAATGCGTCTAGAAACAGTCTATCTCAAAATTTGCGCAGGTGGATAAATTGTTATACACCGCACAATCGTACATTGTCGGCAAAGGTTTTAAACGGTTCGATTTGTTTATACAAAATAGAATATTTCTAGACGCATTAGGCTTTAAGCCTAATCTACAATGTGCTCGTTGCGTTTAGAAACATTCTATCTCAAATACATATATAGAATATTTCTAGATGCAAAGAGCACATTGTAGATTAGCCTTAAAGCCTAATGCGTCTAGAAACATTCTATTTTGTGGTCAGTAAATACGTTTAAAAAATTTGTGCAAGTTGATAAGCTGTACATTGTCGGCAAATTTTTTTAAGCGTTTTGCTTTGCGTAAAATAAAATGCTTCTTACAATTAGATGCAGAAAGCGCATTGTAGATTAGGCTCTAGGCACTCGAAGACGTGAGATTGGGAGGGCGATAGAAAAAAAGAGCTGCGTCTCCCTATAAGGAAATTCACGAGCTTCGTGAAACCGTATTTTCAGCACCTTGCCATTGACACTTGAACTACGTCAATTAAGAATATAGACGTGTCATTGCGGCGTGTCGCTCCGCAGAACATTTCCCTGTCATTAGTGTCCCGAGGCCCAACAGATTTATGTAACGCTCTCTTGCCGATTACGTGCAATTTTTTTACACTTACATAACGCCTGTATTTGTACACACAGGCCGGGACATTTCTATTTGTGCGCTACGGTTCATTATTTGCGAGCACCCGGGTTTGCCCAACAATGAGATGTATTTATTTTCGCGACAAAACAGATCGCGAGCCTCGCGCGTTTTCCCAAGATATATTAGACATTTTCAAGGGATCCCCGATCGGCAGAGCTAAAGGTGGAACTTTCGATGCAATTCAATACAGTTAAAGCTGGAAACGCACAAAAAAACACTTAAGCAGTAGGACTATAGCGTCGTATACAATACGTGGAGTAAGCTTGAAGTAAGGAGTAAGAGAGGACCGTAACTTTTACCTTTTGGTGTAAGGAAACTAAAATACAGGCATAATTTTTAAAATATTTGTAACACTGGCCGATGACGTTCTGATCCACCGAGAGTAACCGTAAGAGCTGAAGTAGGAGGAAGAAATAAAATTGATTTATTTCCTTACTCCTACTTTTTACTCCAGGCTTACACCATGCATTGTAGACGACGCATAAGGCTCGGTTACACCAACGTCGGTTAACTTTAATCTTACAATTAGCTTAATTCACTCTTTGTCTTCTAATGCGGCGTCTACACGGAGACAATTTTTTCCTCAAATTTAAGATTTGAGGAATTTTAGAAATTTAAGATTTAAGAAATTGTAAAAAAACTCATAAAATTCTTCAAAATGCCATGTTGTCCCACGATTACATAACTTTCGGGGTAAATTTTAAGAGAAAATTCTTTCCGCGTACAATGAGATCCTTAAGACGTAAGATTTGAGAAAACGACCAATCGCAGTCGATTATTCTCCTCGCATTCGATTGCGATAGGTCACTTTCTTAAATCTTACGTCTTGAAGATCTCATTGTAGACGCCGCACAAAGTCTCAGTCTACAATAGACGATTTAAAGCGCTGAGCCCGAAGAAATTGACCAATCACAGTCGAAAATGAGAAGAATACTCGACTGTGATTTGACAATTTCTTCGGGCTTAAATCAACTATCGCAGACTGGGGCTCAGGCCGGGTCTACAATAGGTGTAGTAAGCCTTAAGCCGTAAGAAATTGACCAATCACAGTCTGAAGTGAGCAGAATAATCGCCTGTGATTGATCAATTTCTTACGGCTTAAGGCTTACTACACCTGTTGTAGATCCGGTTTAAAGGCCCATGTCCACGATGTCAAGGCTTGCGTCCACGATGCTAGAACCTGGTCCAAGTTCTAGTTTCGAGCAGCTTTTATGGAATAGCTGCAAGTTGATTGGCTACACATTTCTTGGAGCTAGAACTTGGTCTTAAGGGAAACAGTTTGAAAGAGACAGGGAGTGAATTAAGCTAAAGTTAAAATTCCATGACGTTGGTGCAACCGGGCCTTGAGAGCTTCAACCAATCGGAACTATCGGCACTTTCAGCATTGCTCAAGTTTCAAAATAGCTGCCTACATTCTTGACTCTCATTGGTCATTTCCCTTGAGTCTTGAGTTTTGCTGCTTCGGTTTCTACGCGTGTTGTTCGGGCCTTGATGCAAGGGAAATGGGTTTACCCAAAATATTGTGGACACTTTAAAGGGACCATCGGTCGGCGGGGCTAAAAGTGAAGCTTGCCAATTCACTACGTTGAACGCAAGGGAAATGGATTTTTCCAAAATATTTTGGACACTTTAAAGGGACCCTCGAGCTGAAAGTGACAATGTACACTTAAATACAATTCGATATTCCCTTTGAAGGGGAAATACGTTTGACACAACGGTTTTATCGAAGGAATATTTATATATTGCTCGCGTGTCTCCGTTTTGTGACACATCTCATATATGAAACCGCATAGTAATCTTGACAATGAAGGTGCACAGTTGCGGCAGCCTTATTAATATGAATGAAATACATACCGCAGCCACGTCCGACTGAAAAATGGAAATCAATACGCGAGAGTGTAACAAACCATTTCTCTCATATTATAGCAGGAATCCCTACTGCCACGTATAAGCGCCCGTAGTTTGTTGTCGATGGTAACTCGCGTGCGCGACCCATTTCTCCACCGGTTTTGTCCCACGTACGACGTGGACGACGTGCGATTTTACTGTTTTGTTGACACACCACGAAATCCCCCGAACGGGGGATCCTCTGAGGGCTCAATCAATGCTCCGGATTACACCTTTCGCGCGACGAGTTTCTTTTTATCGCAGAGACACTGCTGTTATCGCATATGTATATACAAAGCACGACACGCACGAGGCAACGGGGAGAGAAGTGTGGCTGTGTTTACCAGCAAACGTATCCAGATTATCTTTATTAATGATCTAGTAGCACGCCGCGAGGCCTAATCTACCGTGCGCTGTATCTGCGTCTAGAGACGCTCGATTTTGTAGTCAATAGATGCGTTCAAAAAATGTGTGCGAGTCGATAAATTTACATAATGCAGAACGTAAGGAATTATTCGACGCCGGCAATTGATTAAACAATGCAGAAAAATTGCATGACGACCAACGGCTGGCAAATAGAATAGAACGTTTCTGGCGGCAGAGAGCGCATTGTTATAAGATTAGGCCCGGCGCGCTCGTCGAAACATCCGTGGAAACGATCGGTGCTTTCCATTTACCGACACAAGTTGACGCAAATCCTTTTATCCCTGTTGCTCGCCGGATGTCGAAAGAGGACAGGCCGACGTTCGCTGAATGGAAAGCGCGAAAAATGCTATTTGACGATGACGTATTGTTGATTACATTGTTTTGCGGATTTGCATTCTTTTGTATAAATGTATGTCGCTGTGCAATCCGCGCTTAGCTGCATGTAGCAAAACGCGAAGTTGAGGCATGTTCTCTATCGCGCACGTGTAAATTAAGCATGTACGTCCCCCTTTCTTTCTTTTTTTTCCCGTTCTTTTCGATTACATATGCGACGAATGGAGTAGACAAACATGCGATAATCTCATTCGACCGCGCGGGTTTTTCTTCTTTCTTTCTTTTTTTTTTGTCTTGCCGCGAACCGTCATTTCGTCCATCGCACAAAGGGTAATAACGTTACGACGTTCCTCCTCCATCGCCTATGTATGTTAATCTCACCTGTTTGTAAAACGTAGAGGACACGAATCCCGGCTAGTCGACCGAGAGTAGTTTGTTTGAGAGAACGGTTTCGATGGCTGCGTTCGGGGAGATGCTATTTAGCGCTATGAGCGTGCTCTGTCATTGTTCAACTCTTGCAAGTAACAAGAACAGAGCACGCTCATAGCGCTAAATAGCGTCTCCCCGAACGCAGCCGATGTGAGACGTAAGGTGTGATGGTAATGAATTATCGAGCGTGCAATTGAATAAGTGCTAAATATGTAGAACCAGCGGACCGGCAACCCCGAAGAGGCAGCGTCCAAGCACAGTCTACACCATTACCTAAACTTCCATCAACCGAGTCCCTTTCGACAAGCATAAATATTACCGCCGGTGCACCTCCAGTCTCTCCAGGTATAAACCCAGAAATATATTGGAAAGTGTATTACAATAACGTCGTTGCTCTATAGTTTGGGATAACTCTGAACGGTTGCAAGTAGCTCTCCCAAAATTTCATTGGCGTTGTACAGCTTTTACTCTGGCGGCGTAATAGACGTAGACACGCTAGAGAAATCGCCTGAGACCGCGTATGGCTTTGCGTAGCTCTCTTTCCCGAACGTTTGCGTCCCGTTTTACATGCAATTTTTCTTTGCAAACTTTCGAGCTTCTCCCGACGTGCGTCTAACGTCATTTTCATGCTTTATTGCCCGCACTTTTTTGACTTGGTCGTCAAACAGGCTTGAGATACGCGAGAAGTGTTTATTCAGCTAATAACTAATTATCATTGACGTAAGACAGTGCGTGTACACTGATCTGATTATATAACTCAATGTCAGTAGTAATGTAACAGTAGAAGTGTTTATTGTAGCGTACGAGTTGTTTCACGAGAGCTTGCGTCAAATTTAATTACACCTTTATAGACTGGTAAATGGTGTTTGTCCTTTCGGAGGAAACATATTGCATGCTGCCTTCCAAAATTTGATTTCTTACATTAAATCTGTCTCCGTGAGGTAGTGAGTATTTCCTTCTGCGCATGACTTGCTGCGATAATATCTAATTGGTTTGCATCTTTGAAAGTTGATACGTTCAATTTCTTTTATGTTTGAATAATTACGCTTGAGTCTGCAACTGGATCGCGTGATCTAAATTGGAAAAATAACAGATTTTAAGTTATTTTAGAATCGACTGAACGTCTTTGTGCGAGACTTGATGCGAATCTTGCAAAACTCACTGTACATTGTGCATATATTAACATAATAACGGATTTGATATAATAATTTTCGAAAATCTGATTTTTCTGTGTCACATATACTTTGTTTTATACGGTTTAAAAGTCGTAAAAACGTATATACCACGAGTCAGTAAACGTATATTTAAACAGAAGAAGAAAAGAACAACTTGATATAACTGTAACTCATTTGTGATAAACTCGTAGCACGAATCAAGATAATTTTCCTCTCATGCACTGTTGAACATTATCGCCCTGTATATTTTTGCGGAATACATATTTTATAAATTTTAGTTGTCCCAAATATGTGGAACGTGTAAAGAATATTGATTAAGCTACCGGATAATAGAAATAAATGTTAAATTGAACATTGACTGTTGTTCTTGAGTTACAACAACGGATTATCTTGATTTGTTCACTGATGGCGTAGAAAACGTAATGTCTGTGTTATTTTGTACTATTTTAGTTGGATGAATGCGTGATTACATAAGATTCCATTTACATAAGACTAATATGGAATAACATATTATGTACATTTGCATCACTTTTATTGTAAAAAGAGTGTGGTAATCTTTATTTATTTCCATAATGCACGAGTGTGCATTACTTCTCTCTAAAAATGTAATACTTGGGTTTTGTCTTATCCTTCAATTCAAATCGTCTAATATGCGATTTAATATTTGGTTTTATGAAAAGAATCGATAACTTGTCCGGTTTGTGAAAAATTATATCTTTAAGCTGTGTGTGTTAACAGAATAAAAATATACAATATACGAAATATGTAATTTTACATATGCTAAATTGTGTTTTAAAACTAATATGACACTAATCTCATTTCTAAATGTTTATTCAGATCGTTTATGGATCGAAGTAACAGTATTAGTGTAACGATATATTAAAAAATAAACTTTCTTAAGTATACTAAAATTTGAAAATTTCTAAAGACTAAACTGTACGTATACATTCTGCGTAGGCATTTAATTACGACTGTGCTAAGCATAATTACACAAAATTGTGTATGTTATAGGAATCTCTGGAATGGGCGAAGGTAATCAAAAAATGGATAATTCGTCAGACAAGGTAAATAATCCCCTATTTATTTATCATAGAGGTTGCTTCAGAAATCAAATCTACTTCTCGGTTGCACTTATTGTTTTGCATTTTAATTATTTAAAATACGACAGGATATGGTTCATTCTCATTTGAATATGCATTTAAAATGAACAACATTTTTATGACGTTTCTAGTCGATGGATTCCTGCAAATTAACGCGAAAGGAATCGTACAAGGCTCAGAGAAAGAATTATCGAATGGAAAAGAAAAGAGTAGCCGACGAACTTTTAAGTTCTTTCAGAGATCCAACCGTTATTGTTATGAGTGACTGGTTAAAAGTTCGCGGCACATTGAAAAGTTGGACCAAGCTATGGTGTATTCTGAAACCTGGATTATTGTTGCTGTATAAAAGTCCAAAAATAAAGGTTCGTATTTGCATTTCTCATTTTTCAATCGCGCCCTTCTTACTTGTAAGGTATCCTACGATTATATATTCATTACAGAGTAACCACTGGGTGGGAACGGTACTACTCAATACATGTCAAGTCATAGAACGTCCGAGTAAGAAAGATGGATTTTGTTTTAAAGTATTTCATCCTTTGGAGCAATCTATATGGGCTCCTCGAGGGCCGGAGAAAGAAACTATTGGTATATATATCTTGGTATCACTGTTACATGCATATTTTACATATATATCTTGCACCTCTTGCACGTAGCAATTTTTTACACACACACACACACACATTATTGTAATTGATAATACTTAAGCCAACGGCGCACGATACTATTTTCCCTACTGGATTGCTTACGAGAACCAATAAGGATGCAGAGTTTTAAATCAGATGACTTAAGGCTGAATCCTAATTGGCTCTCGTAAGCAATCCAGTAAGAAAAATAGTGTCGTGTGCCGTTGGCTTTATATTATAATCCAATTGTGTGATAAATATGTACGTTGTACAATTTTATAAACAATTACAAAGAATTATAATTATATACGAGTTAGTTATTTACTTTATTTAAAAATTATTTTAGTTTAATTATATAATTAAATTAATATTTTCCAGGTGCTGTTGTACAGCCTTTGCCAACATCTTACTTAATCTTTCGAGCACCGTCCCAAGCGGCTGGCAAATGTTGGTTGGACGCACTTGAATTGTCGTTACGCTGTTCTTCGTTAATAGTGCGCTCGACAAGCGCATTACCGCGTCCTTTGCCACACGATGCGACCACCACTCATGAAACTCAATGGAGCGAGGCTGATTATGAAAAGCACTTTGATGATCATGGTCAGTATCATTGACATAGCCTTCCTACTTACTATATTTAAAAGGTATTTAAATGTAATTTGTAATAAGGAATTTCCTGCGTTTAAACGAAACTTTTACGAAATGGAATTTCGAACAATGTAGTAGCGCTTATATTAGAATTTTATAAACTTTCCGCATGTTTCTTCATCCATGGATTAATCAATTTGAAGTTAATTATTTATAGTAAAAATATTCTTGGACTTATCTGTTTTTTTATATGCTTTAATAGTGCCTCATTATTAATACTATTAAAATAAATCTATTCTACATTGGATTTGGAGAACATCGTACTAACATTAATGTTATAAAATTTTTATACACAATCATATTTTATTAACGATTGCTATACAAAATGCAAACTGTTGGCTACCAATTCAAATATAAAGCTATATAATATAAACGTAACAATATTATTGACACATTTATCAAGTATAACACATTTATTACGTATCGAAATTTTTATATGAAACAAGAGAAGGTGAAAGGGCAATCGATATTTTTGATAGAACAGTATAAATAGAGAATTGGATTTATAAAGATATTTAATAATTAGAAAAGTATGTTGTTAAGAAGTACAATTTGTGAATGATGCATGGTGATTTGTCAATTTGCACCCCTATTGACGAAAGTATTTAATTAATTTCAAATAACTTTCTTTTATCAGTTTCATATAACCAAACAAAATCGCGTAAAAGGATTAATAAGTTTTTTAATAACATATGAGATTTTCTCTAATGTTATGTAACTGTTTATGTACATTGCCTTTAGCTTTTAAATGTAATTTTTGTCTGAAAATATCGTTCCAACGAACTTTGTTGTTCAATAAACTTTAATGATTAATTATACGATAAGTTGATAAGTAATTTCTTCAATGAGATTTTGACGGCTCAATATATTTCGCTGTTTTTTAATTTTAAATGTTAAAAAAATTAGTACCAAAATTATAATTCCATTTAATTTGATTCTTTGAAGATAATGAGCATTAAAATGTTGAGATCTATTTGTAATCTTTAATTTGCAAAACGTTATTTTCGACTTGTTTAACTCAAAGAAATTCATTGGCGCTACGACAAGAGCAATTTGTAAATTATTCACGGATTTGTATTGGAACATTTAGCATAGGAATATTTTTACGTTTTTAAATATGACCATCTTGAAATTTTGAAATTTTTTAAGAATTAATGTAATTTCAGATATTTAAATTTATAAATTACATTAATAATGATCGTTTACCATTACTCTTCTTTTTCTATTTGTCTGCTATCCTGCTTTGTACACCAACAGTATATTTAAGTCGCTATGCCCCAAGAGCACCTACGACTCCTCAGAGACGTCTGTTATCTTGCCCGCAATCACTCTCACCTGCTTTAACTCGCAATTTTAGAAGCGTTTGCCCCTCACCAACCCCAATGTTTCAACATCTTTATTATGCAGTCGCATATTGGGAAAAACTCTTACTTGACCGATCTCCCACACCTGGCACAGATCAAGAAAATGTTGCATCTTCCATTCCCAATGACGAACCAGACGGTGGCGATAATCAGCCATCTGGTTCCTCATATTTTGCCTCTGCATCTCATCTACCAATTTCCCCAGCACGTCGCATGACCGTTCCTTCTGTCCATGTCTTAGAGTATGATACCCGTCAAGTAGTAACGCTAGATCCTGTATACACCTCGCATACAGACCTGGACGATATTAGTCAGCCCGAGAATGGAGTAGTAGCTGATGCTGAAATCAGTGCATCGGACAGCGAGTCTGAGGCATCGGCCAAGGAAGATCAATCGTCAGAACCAATCACCGAAACGCCATACGTAGCTAATGAAAATGAAATCTTTGGAACGGTAAGCATTACCTTTGCACAGCACAATTCTTAATTAGAATAAACTATATCTATAATTCACCCACATTTCGTTCTTCACAACAGTTTCTTTTTTTCTTGAATTATTTTACTTTTATCATAAATGTGTAATGTGTTCATTTATTTTCTGTAATACTGTACCGTTATTAATTAACAGGCCGGCGAAGTCGTTACGGAACTGCAGGAAGAGCAAAAGTCTTTAATATGGTTCTTAATGAAACAAGTTCGTCCCGGCATGGATCTGTCTAAAGTTGTATTGCCAACATTTATTTTGGAATCGCGTTCATTTCTGGAAAAACTGGCTGATTCGTATTATCATGCTGATTTATTGTCCCAGTTAGTAAAACGTAGCAGTACATCTACGTCACGATTTTTGTGCGAATACGCATAATATATTAATCATCATTTTTGAATTTTATTTCGTTTTACAGAGCAGTGTTGGAAGATGATGCATTTACGCGTATGAAAGCCGTAGTGAAGTGGTACTTATCGGGATTTTACAAGAAACCACAAGGATTGAAGAAGCCATACAATCCGCTTTTGGGCGAAACATTCCGCTGCTATTGGCAACATCCCAATGGTTCAAGAACATTTTATTTGGCCGAACAAGTAATGACTCAGAAGATATTACATTAACCCTAGAACTCACACGTCATTTTTTTTACCTTTTAACTCATAACTGGGGTCAATATCGACCCCACGCTTTTTTTGATCGTAAAACCGGTCCTACAGAGATAAAGGGCCTTAATAATACATTAATTTCTTCATTTTTTAATAAAGAAGAGAATGGTAATGGGATGGAATGGGAAAAATACTTATTTAATCGCAATGTCTCGCATAATTCGCATAACTCGCACAATCGCAGCAGAAGACAACTCTGTGATCTTCGCAGGCGGTTCGGTGACACATTTCGCAATACATCTGAGACTTGCGATCCTGTGCCCTGGGACACAAGCTACATCTTGCGCGCTTCTTTTGGCCGACTTGTTTCACGGGCCTCTCTCCTTGCCCAAGAATCGTATGGATGTTGAAACGAAGCTCACGACGAAAATTGGGCAATTGTAGTCTTGCTCGCAGGTGCGGCTCCACTAGGGCTTTTATTAGATTTTTTAGGAACTTCCTCCTGTCCAAGGCTTCTAGATTAGCGTTGAAGTTGTAAAGGATAAAGGCGTTAATTCCTCCTTGATCAAGCATCGCATGCCATATCCTCGTGGGCCACCGTAGAGTCTTTCGAGCCGTCGAATATTCATGGCACATTTGATCGAATGAATCGGTACCTCCTTTTGTTGAATTATAAAAATGAATTATCTCCGGCTTTTGAGTCTCCTGATTGATTGTTGCACAATCATGGAAGGTCGAGAGCAACATGACGATTTTATTTCGTTTCGGAGTGTGGACCACCAGAGTCATTCTCTCATCAAATGCGAATTTCGACGATGGCACAGGTCCTGCGCTTCGGAAATAGTCGGGAATTTCGCGTTTGTTTTTTCGAAGTGTTCCGACCATCGTGATTGAATGCTCTGTCAGCATCTTCTCAAAAATTGGTATTGACGAGAACCAATTGTCACATGTTATATTTATTTTCGTTCCGTGCAGCGGCTGTGACAACTTCCGGATGTAATAAGATTGGATACTCTCCCCTTCCTCTGTTGTGACTCTTCCCACGTATGGCTCAGCAGAGAACATGTAGAACGTCCCCGAGTCATTTAGCATAACGATCTTCATGCCAGACTGATTGGGCTTGCCGCCATTATACACTTTGAATGGACATCGTCCGCGAAAAGGAACTAATTGTTCGTCAATTGTGCAGTATGAGGCTGGATTGTAATATTTAGTACAATTCGATATGAATTGTTCCCACAGCTCACGGATTGGAGCGAATTTATCGGTTTCTCTTCGCTCATCCCTTGTGGTTTTATCGTCAAAGCGTAAATTTCTCGTAATTACGAAGAACCGATCACGCGACATCGTTGATGGGTACATTATGGAGCCGTATTCGGGGCTCCATAGATCATCAAGATCGGTGTGCGATGTCTTCTGGAGACCCGACAAGTACAATAACCCGATGTACGCTTTGATTTCCACAATTCCAACTTCGGAGTACGTGTCATGTTGATCATCATTGATTTCAAGCCAATCTCGATAACGAAGAATTTCTTCATTCGTATGACGGACAATCTTTTCAATGAGGGAATCGGGGAACAACAAGCTCCACGTTTGAAGAGGAGTGCTGGCTCGTCTTGCCTCACCAACCGGACCTGGCACATAAGATACCGGAATATTTTGCCGGCTCTGGGATCGTTGCCGCGGTGTCGTATACCACCGGTGGCCATCTTCTCCATGAATGATGCTTGGCCTTCGGGCACGATTCAAACGTTCTCTAGAGTCACCTTCGTCCGATTGCTCGGATATTTCGTCAGCGTCTTCCTCCGACTCCGATCCACTGAATTCCACCGCATGATCTTCTTCCTCGGAAGGAATATCGGATGCTTGTTCTCTCTCAGTCGCTCTGAGAGTTTCAGCGAGCGCTGATATGGGTCTCAAATTATATCGCCCAGCCATTTTCTGCGAAATGTCAATCTTCTATAGGCAACGGGATGTTTATCGACTAAGTTGTGTGATATTTCGTCTTAAATAATATTTATGACTATGCTCAGATTACGTAATAATACATGAAATATATTGATTCTAGCAAAAAATATAAAATTAGCTTACCGCCACAAAACACAAATGGCAACTCACAACTGGGGTCAATATCGACCCCACCCACGCTGTGTGACGGTGCTGCGTCACTGCCAGCCAGCGAACAACTAACGCTGCGACCGACATAGCTTTACTTTCAGAGAGTTGAAATGAATTATGGACCAGGTCGTGAGTCGATAATGCCACTCGCTAGCTCAGGAGCGTAGTTCCAAATTCGCCGAAGGTCTGAATCGACCCCGGTTGTGCGTTCTAGGGTTAACAATATTACATTTTATCGATATTGTCGCAATATTGCTGAAATTCTCCATCTGCAATAATAAATTTTCTTAAACCAACTTAGAGTCAATATGCAGCCAATTATTAACTTTTCTTTATAGATTAGTATTATATCTTAACGCATGTGTCTAAATGTTTCTGCTAGCTGTCGCATCATCCACCTATCTCAGGATTTTATGTGACAAATCGCCAAGATGGATTTACAATTGGCGCTACGATTATTGCAAAGTCTAAATTTTATGGTGAATAATTAATTTTCTATAAAATATAATAATATTAATGCTTCTATCCGATGCTTGTATATTGGTAACATTATTTATACTGTACATATCGAATTTTTGCAGGAAATTCAACTTCTGCAGTTTTGGATGGTATCGCCGTATTAACGATGCTGCCGAGAGGTGAAGATTATACAATGACAATTCCTTATGCACATTGCAAGGGCATTCTTATGGGAACACTATCGATGGAACTTGGTGGAAAAGTAAACATAATATGCGAGAAAACCGGCTATCACACTGAATTAGAGTTTAAACTCAAGGTAATAAATAGCATATTTTGTTGCATTTACATTATGGCATCTAATAATGTTTAATTATGTTAATTTGCTTAGAAATAATGTTAATTCATTAATCAAAAATATGTGATAAAAATAATATTTTTAGCCGTTTCTTGGCGGTACGGAATTAATGAATCAAGTTGTGGGACGAATACGTCTTGGAAAGGAAACACTAGCTACTATTTCGGGATATTGGGATGGATTGATTTTAATAACAGACAAGCGGACAGGAGTAAGATAAAACTTGAATCTTAATCGATGGATTTTAGATAGCTATTAATATAATGTTTTATTTTGCAGCAGGAAAATGTTTTCTTTAATCCGACTCCGGAAGTACGTAAAAAGAGATTGAGGAAATTTTCCGTTCCTATGGAACATCAGGGACCGTGGGAAAGCGAAAAGTTGTGGCTAGCTGTTACACACGCTATTAATGCGGACGATCAGGTTGCCGCTACTGAGGCTAAGACTCGACTTGAGGAAGCACAAAGAGAACGCGCTAAAGAGCGAAAGAGTCTAGGACAAGAATGGATCCCAAAATATTTCGTTCAAGTATGATACACAGTGCTTTTACACATGACATTTCTGGACATGTCAGTTATTCATCGTATATTAATGTTTGTAAAATAATTTCCAATTTTTTCCGGTTCCGTTAGGACATTATAACTGGAAATTGGGTTTATCGACATGCTGATGTAAGACCGTGGGATCCGAGAAATGATGTGGTACAATACGAAGAAGATTATGTAGTGCGCACAAAAACCAGGCATAAAACACCTATTATGCGTACTGGTAGTATTGTTTCTACTGAACCACAGTCACAGGTACAGCGATGTAAAATGTAGTTTACACTGTGCATGCTGTTTTAACATTTGTACACATCTTTCTATAAGTAATAATTACTTTAACCGCTTTATGTGTCTACTTGCGCCGGTAGTACTACTAAACAACTGCATGTTATACTACTTTATTCTGTTTGCTACCTATGGATTTGAATAGATTGTATGCAGCTCTGATGTTTATAATAAACTGGACGTGTCGCTTAACTTTGTAGTTTACTTTGGCATATAATATTGTGTTATTATTGTATTAATCAACTTACTATAATTTTTGCGTAATTATTCGTTAGTTTTAAGATTCTATTACGTGGTCCCATAAATCTAAAATTATTATACATTTAAAGTAAGTTTAGATAGATATCTTAGACGGTTGTATATAGCGTAAGAGTCTATAATATTTTAATATACGAGTATGTATATAATTTTCTATAATTTTGAACATCATACATGTATCGTCATCTTTCTGAAGCAAAAAACGGTACATATCATAAAAGTCATGTTGCCTTTATCAGAGAAGAAATATGAAAGATACTAAAATCAATTAAATAGAATAAAAATAAATTTATAATCTAGCACGTGTGAATAATAAAAACAAAAAATTATGTAGACTAATAGAAAGATGCTTTTAGTATTTATTACTATATATTTTTGTTTTTAACAAATAATTAAGATCTTATCTCTTTTCATTGACGCATTGTATTATTTTAATTTATTTGCGTTTTAATTACTACGTATATTTAATATAATTCAAAAAGCATTTGTTTAAATAGCTTGAGTACTAAATGGCTACCCAACAAAAAAGACAAGATATATGTGTAGCTTTAAAAATTAATCAATAAGATTTCTAGCTAGATTTTAAACTTAAGAAACATCCACGTTAGCACATTAACCACGCATGAAGCTGTTTAAATGTATGTCACCTATTTAAGTTCAATTAATTATCTAAATTATAAATAATTGCAGATTCCATTGTTACAAGCTGAATCACGTTCCTCCTTATCAGTGCTCAAATCTTCTAAGAGACAACTATCAAATAATATGCCTTTGACAGGAGCTCATGACTCTGGAAGCTCATCTGCAGAAGCACATACTGATTCTAGTCAATCCATAGGAAAAAGAAGACGTTCAACTGCTAGGTAAGAATATTAAAATATAACTTACAATATATAAGATATAACTATAAAAAGCATCGTGAAACATTAACTTTATAATGTGCATAACATTTCTCTATAATCTCTAATAATATTTAAATATTACTCATTTTAGGTTAATTGACATAATGAAAGGAATAGAGCATCAAATGATAGATCATGGTGAAAAATTGAATCGTATACAGCTGATTGTAGAGCAAGTTGTAAGGAAGCAAAGAGAGTCTGGAGAACAGCATCACAACATAAATATGTTCAAAAGTTTCGTGGAAACTTTACTTATTATTGTTATTGTTTTCTGCGTGCAATATTTTGTAAACATATGGAATAACGATCCAAAAGGTTGAGGGATTTAATAAGATCGTTTTCCACAGCTTTTGTGTCACACTCGTTGAATGATACGAATGTATCAATCGTTTTCCTATTTCCTACAATTCTTGCAGTGTGGTGTCGGTACCTCATAATCATGGTGAAGTGAATCGTTTTGCGGAAAAAATATAATTGTTATTTCAAGCTCGATATATGCGACGCATTCTCATCGATATAGAAATAAGATATCAAGAGAAAAAAATATATTAGACAAAAATTCTATATGTTAGATCCAGTGCAATGGTATTTTGTTATAGTTGCAGAGGTAAGAAAATTTAAGTATAGAACAACTAACAATCTAATATGAGCTTATACTGTATATAGGGCTTAGGTATAATGCTGGAAGAGCTATAATAGTTCTCGAATTACTAATATTACTATTGCAACCAGCCGGTACCAAATTGTAATATAATTACGTAATTGTTGTAAAAATATTGTTCAGACGTCATTTTCGCAACTAATTTATTATGAATCCCGCTATATTCAAATCTGTATTAATATATGATGTAATAGCGTATTGTAATTTGATTCTGATGTGATATCAAATTTTTAATAATCTACATTAAGCTGTCTCACTTATATTTGTAAATCGATTACCTTTGGTTGACTATCGGTTAATTTGTGTCGGAATATTCTATATAATATTCATTAAAATTTTCCCTAAAACTCTAGCATAGGAAGCTTATGATATTTTGTATTTTATTTACCGCTAAGCTTGTCATGTGATATCTTGATAATGTAGTAATAGTATCAGACTTGTACATATGAAGGAATCTATGCAATTCGCTTGATATTACATTGGACACGACAAGATTTTTAAACAATCATTAAGCATATTTATGTAATTTTTGGAAACTTTAAATTCAATAAAATAGTATAGTTTACTAAACCATTTTATGACATGTTACCT
The DNA here is from genome assembly GCF_000949405.1 of Vollenhovia emeryi. NCBI lineage: Eukaryota > Metazoa > Arthropoda > Insecta > Hymenoptera > Formicidae > Vollenhovia > Vollenhovia emeryi. Next base: position 412,660 of record NW_011967161.1, on the reverse strand, counting down.
AATTATGTAATTACGCACGAATTATTTAAAAATTATAAGAGAAACGTAAATAATTCGCCGAAAGGCATTTTAGTATATTAATTTACACTAGTACTTTTTAATTGTATATTAAAAATGATTTTATCTGGTCATTGTCTGCATATATTTTTTAATTACACTAATATTTTATTAACTTGTTTTTTAATTATAAAAAGGAAGAGGCAAAGCTTTTCCTAATATATATTAGGAAAAGCACATATATATTTACTTTAAACTATTATCAATTAATACCACTAATATTATATGTACGCAAAGAAAACTACATGTGTTAAAATGTAAGCTAAATGCGCATGTAAATTTCGATGTATAATATAACTGAAGTATTGATCTTTTCGAAGAGTGAGCGGAACAATGTTTTAGTCACAATAATGCCATTATAGTCACGATTAAAATAAATTACTGATTTTAAATAGTTTTTTGGTAGAAAAAAAGTTACAATTTGGTGAGAATTTAAAAAATAGTGTATATGCAACTTATTTTATACATATAGTAAATATTATTAAAAATAAAAATTTTTATCTAAATTTTTAAATATTTTATATAGAAATACTAGTAGTTTTTCACGTAACTTTTAATTTAAATCACTATTTCATTCCATTTTGAAAGTGATACATTTTTATAAAACAAATATATTTTGTAAAGAATACAAAAGAGAGATTTGACATAATCTACTGATAACAATATTTATAATTATGAGAGAAAAATATAAATATGTATACAAAATGTACTTGTTATTCTGTAATCAATGAAATATATGTAATTTGACAAAATACCATACATCGGTTTTGAATAATAGTGCATTTCTCTTAATATATGTTGCATTATATGCATATAAGTATATGTTATTTGTTTAAGACTGATATCCCTATCACTGAGTAGTAAATAAATAGAATAATTTTATGGAATTTTAGAACTTTACAATCTCCTTTTTAAGTTTGTTTCAATTCTAACCATTATTTTCCTACGTAAATAATAACATATTTTCGTGTTTTATAAATTTCGTAACTTGAAAATTTTACTCAATTTTAATTAAAATTGAAAAACAAGGAAATGTATTCATGCGCATTACGAATTGTCGGTTACGTTCAATTAATAAATTATGTCGTCTAATTGTTAAAATTACTCGTGTCAAAATAATATACAGTTATCAAACAAACATTACTAATAACATTAATGCATCAAATACCGTAAGTTCAAGTATTATATAATTGTTTGAGTGCGCCTATTAATTAACATTAATACATTAATAATAAATTCACACTTTCTTATCAAAACTTTCGTCAGGAAAACATTTTATTAGGAACAACGTTAATTATAAATCTGAATTGTAACATCTTTGTATTATAAATCTTGTCCGTACAGTAATATCTGCATTTTTATAATAAAAGTAGATATAACCCTTTTATTTTTTACAAGTAGCATCATCAATTAGAATAAGACGTTTTCACAAAATACATTTCAGATGGAGAAAATCCCAATAACGCCGCAAATGCTACATATATCCGTGAAAGCATTACAAAAATTTCAACTATTTGTAAAATTAAAAGATTTAAGAGATTACATCCAAAGGCATTATCCGGTGGAAACCGATGTCAAAGCTCTCGAGCGAGAATTAGAGGAGAAATTAAAGTATGCTGTTTACGTCGGATTGCTCGCTAAACACGAAGACGACCAATATTATATACCAACTTTACGAGAAGAGACTAATGCCGCTACAACAGCGTTCAGCGCATTTTCGGAGATATACAAAAACGTAATGTATTGATTTATTTTATTCTTTGCATCGTGCAACAAACATCCCTTCAAGTTGTTATCCATTTAGAACAAGCAGTTGCCTAATACGAGAAAGAAGAGATCAAGTACAGAGAGATCGTTATCGTATCAAAAACGAAAGGATTACGTGAGTTCCTCTAACAACGACGAAACCGACAGTAGCGAGGATTTAGATTTTTTCCAACTTAAGAACCATAGTCATAAAACTTGAACATCAATGATACAATACCATTGTAAAATTTTTAGATGTCCTTATGCGTTATATCTTATACATATACAAATTGTTTATATATGAAATTAATATATAAAATTATAAATTACGTGAATTGCAGCGATACAATTGTACGCAGTTAAAATTAGGTATAATAAAAAAGTTAATGCTGCGTGATTCCAAGCATGGATAAAGCATTATTAACATCGTAGACTGCTTCACCGCTGGTGTTTTCGCAGGTACTTTCCTCTTCACGAGTCTCCTCGTCTGTAACACACTCCTTTTCCTCATTCCTTTTTATCTTTTCCTTCTTACGTTTATCGGTTTTCTTCTCCAGTACAGTAGCAAGCAAAGGTTTGACTTTGGATAAGAGTATGTCAAACAGACGCGACAAACTCGGAGAGTCTTGCAAAATTAAATTTATGTAAACCTCAACGTCGTCGCGTTTTGTAAAATTGCTACACAAATTATACAATAATGTACCATTGAACACGGCAGCGACCTTGGTTGGTTCATACGGGTATCCTAATAATGCATTTAAGTCCATAACATGCTGCAAGCAAATTTGAAACTCCGCAAAACCATGGATAAGTGTAATGTTAAATTCTTCCGGTTGCGAATACAGTTTCTGATCAACTTCGAAATTGAATACGAAGAATTCGGCTGCGAGCAAGCAATCGTCGACATTAACCTCGCAGACTGCGTCCGCGAGTGTAGCGTCGATCGAGTATTGCGGCTGATAGTTTCTTATCCTTCTTTCGTGTCGAATGTTCTCCGCAGCTCTATTACACTTTTGCTGAAATCTGCTCAGGATTCTATAGTAGCCTACATTGTTGTCGATTATGTTAAACAGCAAGGCGAACAATAAGGAGTACACGTGACAACTATATTGCGACGGTTCCTGTTGTTGATCTATCCAGTACCTCATGGTTGCGATGTACAGCATCCAATCCGACGGGATTTCGTTTATGTACTTCGCATGGGAGATCGTCAACGTCGTGTTTAAAATTTCCCTTCTGACGACAATAGGCAATTCCCTCAGGCTGGGTAAAGGAGGTAGTTTACAACCAAGTATATTATCGCTGTATTCCAACTGATAACGCTTTATTCCGTTGTTCTCGTCTCTGGTTACATATTCCATGTTGCTTTTCTTCCCTTCTGATAAGAGCATCCCGCAGATAACACCTAGGACTTTCACGCTTACAAAGACAGCCGAGGCACGGGAAGGATCCTCAATCTGCACAGGAGCAATGTATAATTTTCTTATTATCAAGTTTATGAAAAAACAAGGAAATCTGCTCTGTTTGAACTCGGTAATGAACCACGTGGGCAAATTGTCAACCAGAGACTCATCGGAATCCAAAGCGTTTCCTTCAAGTATGTCGGCTATTTCTTTGTCTTCTACTTCTCCCTCATCGCTCGATTCCGTCTCATTTGTCTGTTCATCGTAACGTGTTAAATTATTTATATCGCCCTCAAACTTGTACGCCTTAGGCATATTCCGCAAGTGTACCCTCGACAAGATCTCTGCAGGGATATTCAGCATATGTATCACGCTTAGCGACGCATCGTCGTAACTATTTATCATAGTTTCTATCGTATTTAATACGTCTTTGCGCTTTTGCTTTCGTAATGTACCTAGTATCCCTATTACGGCTTCGTTTAAACTACGTCTCCGTAGCCACTGAAATGTGGCGCCTATGCGCCGCTGCTGCTCATTGCTGTATTTCCTTCTCTCCATTTGCGGCAGATGTCGGAAGAAGTTCTTAAACGTGCACTGCTTCTTGTAGTCATTCCTCAGCAATACCGAAGACAGCAACAACAAGGACTGATTCAGTCCGTAGTAAACTTGAAAGAACTTCTTGACGTAATAAATCTTGCAGCGTTTCGTGTAACCCCTGCCCGTTGGGGTGGGCACTACGCCTTCTTCCAACGTATTGAACGGTATGTACAACGATCCAGAAATAAAGAAGTCAGAGTCATAGCTCAATACGGGACAATTGAGGATGCGCGCTATCGCAGCTATGGTGTTGTCTGCTTCGAAGATGCACTGCATGTATGTGATGTCCTTCTCGTTCATCACATCCTTGAAGACCTCCGTAAAGAGCAGAGGCTGGAATCTGGTGCATTGCTGAGTGGTCAGAGTGTAGTGCAACTTATTTCGAGTGTTCTCCTTGGCTCGGAACAGGCCATTCTTCAGCTTCTTGTCCTCGCTGCCGCCGTCGAATATCACCAGCGGGGTAACGTTGCACCTCAAGAGCTCGTCGAAGAAATCCCTCACGCATTGCGCGTACTGATCGTAATCGCCGCCGAACGCGTCATTGCAGTTCGCATACCAGTCGTACAGCAGGCTGCTTATGTTGAAACCATCAATCACCAAATAACTGTCGTGCAGGGCGTAATACTCGAGATAACGCTCAGAGTCGCTGGATATGAACCCCATCAAACCAGGGATCCCCATTCTTGGTTGAGTCTTCTCTAGGAAGTTTCGATTAACCACGCGAATCTCTGGAAGATATTGAACTCTGACATATACATTTTTACAACTTTGTACTGCAGTTGGTTTCCTTGCTTATATTTGTTTGTCACTTACTTTGTTTGTTTGTGACTGAGTATAAACTCAACGCGTTTTCAAAGCTACGTTCTCTTCATTGAATGATCACAAATAAGCGGTCATGTCACTTCCAGCAAAGCATTCTTCTACTTCCTTCAACTCTTGTCATCATTGCTATTTCTTCCTATAATATTATAACCAGGGAAACCATCCAAACTCTTCGTATTTTAACGGTGACGGAAGTTTGATTAGTTCACACCTTCGAGTCACGAGGCAGAGCGCAGCACTGTTGGTCCCCCCCCCCCCCCACTAAACTTTAGTGGTAAAGTTATGGCGAATAACCGTTGTTATCGGTTGCAACAGTTTGCGCTCACTAGCGACAATTTAAACATTATAGTGTTTGTTTGATAACTGTATGTTATTTTTACACAAATAATTTTTTCTGTGAGTCGATGCATTAATGTTACTAGTATACTAATAACATTAATGCATCGAATACTGTAAATTCACAGTATATTATATAATTATTTGTGTGCAACTTACACGTTTTGATCAAAAATTTCATTAGGAAAACATTTTATTAGCAACAGCGTTAATTGTAAATCTTAATTGTAACATATCTTTTTATTATAAATCTTGATTACGATAATATACACATATCTATAATACAAGTAGATATAACGTTTGTTTTTAATTTTCACAAGTAGCATCATCGATTAGAATAAGACGTTTTCACAAAATACATTTCAGATGGAGAAAATCCCAATAACGCCGCAAATGCTACACATCCGTGAAAGCATTTCAAAAATTTCAACTATTTGTAAAATTAAAAGATTTAAGAGATTACATCCAAAGGCATTATCCGGTGGAAACCGATGTCAAAGCTCTCGAGCGAGAATTAGAGGAGAAATTAAAGTATGCTGTTTACGTCGGATTGCTCGCTAAACACGAAGACGACCAATATTATATACCAACTTTACGAGAAGAGACTAATGCCGCTACAACAGCGTTCAGCGCATTTTCGGAGATGTACAAAAACGTAATGTATTAATTTATTTTATTCTTTGCATCGTACAACAAACATCCCTTCAATTTGTTATCCATTTAGAACAAGCAGTTGCCTAATACGAGAAAGAAGAGATCAAGTACCGAGAGATCGTTATCGTATAAAAAACGAAAGGATTACGTGAGTTCCTCTAACAACGACGAAACCAACAGTAGCGAGGATTTAGATTTTTTCCAATTTAAGAACCATAGTCATAAAACTTGATCATCAATGATACAATACCATTGTAAAATTTTTAGATGTCCTTATGCGTTATATCTTATACATATACAAATTGTTTATATATGAAATTAATATATAAAATTATAAATTACGTGAATTGCAGCGATACAATTGTACGCAGTTAAAATTAGGTATAATAAAAAAGTTAATGCTGCGTGATTCCAAGCATGGATAAAGCATTATTAACATCGTAGACTGCTTCACCGCTGGTGTTTTCGCAGGTACTTTCCTCTTCACGAGTCTCCTCGTCTGTAACACACTCCTTTTCCTCATACTTCTTTATCTTTTCCTTCTTACGTTTATCGGTTTTCTTCTCCAGTACAGTAGCAAGCAAAGGTTTGACTTTGGATAAGAGTATGTCAAACAGACGCGACAAACTCGGAGAGTTTTGCAAAATTAATTTGATGTAAACCTCAACGTCGTCGCGTTTTGTAAAATTGCTACACAAATTATACAATAATGTACCATTGAACACGGCAGCGACCTTGGTTGGTCCATACGGGTATCCTAATAACGCATTTAAGTGCATAACATGCCTCAAGCAACTTTGAAACTCCGCAAAACCGTGGATAAGTGTAATGTTAAATTCTTCCGGTTGCGAATACAGTTTCTGATCAACTTCGAAATTGAATACGAAGAATTCGGCTGCGAGTAAGCAATCGTCGACATTAACCTCGCAGACTGCGTCCGCGAGTGTAGCGTCGATCGAGTATTGCGGCTGATAGTTTCTTGTCCTTCTTTCGTGTCTAATGTTCTCCGCAGCTCTATTACATTTTTGCTGAAACCTGCTCAGGATTCTATAGTAGCCTACATTGTTGTCGATTATGTTAAACAGCAAGGCGAACAATAAGGAGTACACGTGACACCTATATTGCGACGGTTCCTGTTGTTGATCTATCCAGTACCTCATGGTTGCAATGTACAGCATCCAATCCGACGGGATTTCGTTTATGTACTTCGCATCGGAGATCGTCAACGTCGCGTTTAAAATTTCCCTTCTGACGACAATAGGCAATTCCCTCAGGCTGGGTAAAGGAGGTAGCTTACAACCAAGTATATTATCGCTGTATTCCAACTGATAACGCTTTATTCCCTTGTTCTCGTCTCTGGTTACATATTCCATGTTGCTTTTCTTCCCTTCTGACAAGAGCACTCCGTAGATAACGCCTAAGACTTTCAAGCTTACAACGACAGACGGGGCACGGGAAGGATCCTCGATCTGCACAGGACAAACGTATAATTTTCTTATTATCAAGTCTATGAAATAAGAGGAAAATCTGCTCTGTTTGAACTCGGTAATGAACCACTTGGGCAAATTGTCAACCTGAGACTCATTTGAGTCCAACGCTTTTTCATCAAGTATGTCGGCTATTTCTTTGTCTTCCGCTTCTCCCTCATCGCTCGATTCCATCTCATTTGTCTGTTCATCGTAACATGTTAAATTATTTATATCGCCCTCAAACTTGTACGCCTTAGGCATATTCCGCAAGTGTACCCTCGACAAGATCTCTGCAGGGATATTCAGCATATGTATCACGCTTAGCGACGCATCGTCGTAACTATTTATCGTAGTTTCTATCGTATTTAATACGTCTTTGCGCTTTTGCTTTCGTAATCTACCTAGTATCTCTATTACGGCTTCGTTTAAACTACGTCTCCGTAGCCATTGAAACGTGGCGCCTATGCGCCGCTGCTTCTCATTGCTGTATCTCCTTCTCTCCATTTGCGCCAGATGTCGGAAGAAGTTCTTAAACGTGCGCTGGCTCACATAGTCATTTCCCAGCAATACCGAAGACAGCAACAACAAGGACTGATTCAGTCCGTAGTAAACTTGAAAGAGCTTCTTGACGTAATAAATCTTGCAGCGTTTCGCGTAGCCCCTGCCTGTTGGGGTGGGCACTACACCTTCTTCCAACGTATTGAACGGTATGTACAGCGATCCATAAATACAGAAGTCAGAGTCGTAGCTCAATACGGGACAATTGAGGATGCGCGCTATCGCAGCTATGGTGTTGTCCGCTTCGAAGATGCTTTGCACATATCTGATGCCCTTCTCGTTCATCACGTCCTTGAAGACCTCCCTCAAGAGCAGAGGCAGGAACTTGGTGCGTTGCTGAGAGGCCAGGGTGTAGTGCAACGCAATCTCAGTCTTCTCCTTGGTTCGGGACACGATGGTCTTGAGCTTCTTGTCCTCGCAGCCGCCGTCGAATAGCACCAGTGGGGTAACGTTGCACCTCAAAAGCTCGTCGAAGAAATCCCTCACGCATTGCGCGTACTGATCGTAATCGCCGCCGAACGCGTCATTGCAGTTCGCGTACCAGTCGTACAGCAGGTAGCTTATGTTGTTACCGTCGATCACCAAATAACTGTCGTGCAGTGCGTAATACTCGAGATAGCGCTCCGAGTCGCTGCATATGAACCTCATCAAACCAGGGATACCCATTCTTGGTTGAGTCTTCTCTAGGAAAAGTTTCGATTAACCACGCGAATCTCTGGAAGGTATTGAACTCTGACATATACATTATTTACAACTTTGTACTGCAGTTGGTGGTTAGGTTATGTTTGTCACTTACTTTGTTTGTTTGTGACTGAGTATAAACTCAACGCGTTTTCAAAGCTACGTTCTCTTCATTGAATGATCACAAATAAGCGGTTATGTCACTTCCAGCAAAGCATTCTTCTACTTCCTTCAACTCTTGTCATCATTGCTATTTCTTCCTATAATATTATAACCAGGGAATCCAAACCATCCAAACTCTTCGTATTTTAATGGTGACGGAAGTTTGATTAGTTCACAGTTCACACCTTCGAGTCACGAGGCAGAGCAGAGCGCAGCACTGTTGGTCCCCCCCCCCCCTAAAACTTTAGTGGTAAAGTTATGGCGAATAACCGTTGTTATCGGTTGGCCGGTTGCAACAGTTTGCGCTCACTACAGTAAAACGTCCCACATCTGCGCCGGTCGGGACCGGAAGTGACCCAACATCTGCGTCAGAAAACGGCGGTGGTGGGGGAGCTAACCATTGAAAACGCGAAGATGTGGGACGGAAACTAGCGAAGATATGGGATGCGCGCAGATGTGGGAAGCGCAGATGTGGGACGTTCCACTGTAGCAACAATTTAAACACTATAGTGTTTGTTTGATAACTGTATATTATTTTTACACAAATAATTTTTTCTGTGAATCGATGCATTAATGTTACTAGTATACTAATAACATTAATGCATCGAATACTGTAAATTCACAGATTACAGTGGAACGTCCCACATCTGCGCGCGTCCCATATCTTCGCTAGTTTCCGTCCCACATCTTCGCGTTTTCAATGGTTAGCTCCCCCACCACCGCCGTTTTCTGACGCAGATGTTGGGTCACTTCCGGTCCCGACCGGCGCAGATGTGGGACGTTTTACTGTATATAATTATCTGTGTGCAATTTACACGGTTTTAGCAAAAATTTCATTAGAAAAACATTTTATTAGCAACAGCGTTAATTGTAAATCTTAATTGTAACATACATCTTTTTATTATAAATCTTGATTACGATAATATACACATTTCTATAATACAAGTAGATATAACGTTTGTCTTTAATTTTCACAAGTAGCATCATCGATTAGAATAAGACGTTTTAACAAAATACATTTCAAATGGAAAAGATCCCAATAACGCCGCAAATGCTGCATGCACGTCCGTGAAGGTATTACAAAAATTTCAGTTATTTGCAAAATTAGAAAATTTAAGAGATCGCTAAACACGGAGACGAACATTATATACCAATTGCACGAGAAGAGACTAATGCTGCTAAAACAACGTTCAGCGCATTTTGGGAGATGTACAAAAACGTAATGTATTAATTTATTTTATTCTTTGCATCGTGCAATAAACATCCCTTCCATTTGTTATCCATTTAGAACAAGCAGTCGCCTAATACAAGAAGAGAGCAAGCACCGAGAGATCGTTCTCATATCAAAAACGAAAGGATTACGTGAGTTCCTATAACATCGATGTAATCGGCAGTAGCGAAAATATAGATTTTTTCCAATTTAAGAACCATCGTCAAGAAACTTTAACATCAATGATACAATACCATTGTAAAATTTTCGATGTCCTTATGCGTTATATCTTATACAAATACAAATTGTTTATATATAAAGTTAATATATAAAAAATTTATAAATTACGTGAATTGCAGAGATACAATGTAATTACACGCAGTTCAATTAGGTGTAATGAAGAAGTTAATGCTGCGCGTTTCCAAGCACGGAGAAAGGATTATTTACATCGTAGAATGCTTCATCACTGGTGTTTTCACAGGTGTTTTCCTCTTCAAGACTTTCTTCGTGCGTAACACACTCCTTTTTCTCATATCTTTTTACCTTTTGCTTCTTACGTTTATTGGTTTTCTTCTCCAGTACAGTATCAAGCAAAGGTTTGACTTTGGATAAAAGTATGTCAAACAGACGCGACAAACTCGGAGAATCTTGCAAAATTAATTTGATGTAAACCTCAACGTCGTCGCGTTTTGTAAAATTGCTACACAAATTATACAATAATGTACCGTTGAACACGGTAGCGACCTTGGTTGGTTCATACGGGTATCCTAATAACGCATTTAAGTGCATAACATGCCTCAAGCAACTTTGAAACTCCGCAAAACCATGAATAAGTGTAATGTTAAATTTTTTCGGCTGCGAATACAGTTTCCGATCAACTTCGAAATTGGATACGAAGAATGCGGCTGCGAGTAAGCAATCGTCGGCATTAACCTGGCAGACCGCGTCCGCGAGTGTAGCGTCGATCGAGTATTGCGGCTGATAGTTTCTTGTCCTTCTTTCGCGTCGAATGTTCTCCGCAGCTCTATTACATTTTTGCTGAAACCTGCTCAGGATTCTATAGTAGCCTACATTGTTGTCGATTATGTTAAACAGCAAGGCGAACAATAAGGAGTACACGTGACAACTATATTGCGACGGTTCCTGTTGTTGATCTATCCAGTACCTCATGGTTGCGATGTACAGCATCCAATCCGACGGGATTTCGTTTATGTACTTCGCATCGGAGATCGTCAACGTCGCGTTTAAAATTTCCCTCCTGACGACAATAGGCAATTCCCTCAGGCTGGGTAAAGGAGGTAGTTTACAACCAAGTATATTATCGCTGTATTCCAACTGATAACGCTTTATTCCCTTGTTCTCGTCTCTGGTTACATATTCCATGTTGCTTTTCTTCCCTTCTGACAAGAGCACCCCGTAGATAACACCTAAGACTTTCAAGCTTACAACGATAGACGAGGCACGGGAAGGATCCTCGATCTGCACAGGACAAACGTATAATTTTCTTATTATCAAGTCTATGAAATAAGAGGGAAATCTGCTCTGTTTGAACTCGGTAATGAACCACTTGGGCAAATTGTCAACCTGAGACTCATTTGAGTCCAATGCTTTTTCTTCAAGTATGTCGGCTATTTCTTTGTCTTCCGCTTCTCCCTCATCGCTCGATTCCATCTCATTTGTCTTTTCATTGTAACACGTCAAGTTATTTATATCACCCTCAAACTTGTACGCCTTGGGCATATTCCGCAAGTGTTGCCTCGAAAAGACCTCTGGAGGGATATTCAGCATATGTATCACGCTTAGCGGCGCATTGACGTAACCATTTATTATCGTTTCTATCGTTTTTAACACGTGTTTGCGCTCTTGCTTTCGTAATCTACCTAGTATCCCTATTACGGCCTCGTTTAAACTGCGTCTCCGTAGCCACTGAAACGTGGCGCCTATGCGCCGCTGCTGCTCATTGCTGTATCCCCTTCTCTCCATTCGCGACAGATGACGGAAGAAGTTCTTAAACGTGCGCTGGCTCACATAGTCATTTCCCAGCAATACCGAGGACAGAAACAACAAGGACTGATTCAGTCCGTGGTAAATCTGAAAGAGCTTCTCGACGCAATAAATCTTGCAGCGTTTCATGTAGCCCCTGCCCGTCGGATTGGGCACTACGCCTTCTTCCAACGTATTGAACGGTATGTACAGCGATCCATAAATAAAGAAGTCAGAGTCGTAGCTCAATACGGGACAATTGAGGATGCGCGCTATCGCAGCTATGGTGTTGTCCGCTTCGAAGATGCTTTGCACATATCTGATGCCCTTCTCGTTCATCACGTCCTTGAAGACCTCCCTCAAGAGCAGAGGCAGGAACTTGGTGCGTTGCTGAGAGGCCAGGGTGTAGTGCAACGCAATCTCAGTCTTCTGCTTGGTTCGGGACACGATGGTCTTGAGCTTCTTGTCCTCGCAGCCGCCGTCGAACAGCACCAGCGGGGTAACGTTGCACCTCAAGAGCTTATCGAAGAAATCCCTCACTAATTGCGCGTACTTGTCGTACTCGCCGCCGAACGCGCAATTGCACTTGGCATACCACATGTACAGCTGGCAGCATATGTTGTTGCCGTCGATCACCAAATAACTGTCGTGCAGTGCGTAATACTCGAGATAGCGCTCCGAGTCGTTGGATATGTACCTCATCAAACCAGGGATCCCCATTCTTGGTCGTTTCTTCTCCAGGGAAAGTTTCGAATAGCCACGCGAATCTCTGGAAGATATTGAACACTGATAATGCTATACACTTTTTACTACTTTGTACTGCAGGTGGTCTCCTTACTTATTTCTGTTTGTCACTTACTTTGCGACTGAGTATAACCTCAACGCGTTTTCAAAGCTACGTTCTCTTCATTGCATGATCACAAATAAGCGGTCGTGTCACTTCCAGCGTAGCTTCCTTCTACTTCTTTTCACTTGTCATCATTACTACTTCTTCAAGTAGTATTATAACATGCCACAATAAACAGTAAACTTACGTAAGATTAACTCAAGTTAGTAACGCCATATTGGATCTGTTCCTTATAGGGTGCGTTCCGTCTCACGCATGAAGCATTATCTCTCCTTGTTATTCACCAAATATTAAAGGAGGATAAACGATGCATCATGCTTGAAACGGAGCACACCCACAGATGAACTAGTGCAGGCAGTTCAGGTATAAAGTACAGCTCCATTGAACAGATTTAAAAACTGGAATATTAGCTGGTTATGGTGAATATACAGGAGTAGAGAGATAAAGCATATAAATGATAACGCTCGTAATTTAATAAAAATTTGTACATAAACAGACTAGATATCTAATATATTTCATTTTACCGAAAAGTGGTACATTTATATCTGTTCAAGAGGCATTCTGGAATGTGTTCTTTGTTAGTTCAATCGCGTTACGTCTTCGTGCGACTTACAAGTTTGCTGAAAAGAAAAAGCGTACGAATTATTTCACGTAATCAAATTGTTTCTCGAGAAATTATGTCGCAATAAATTCAAGGATCACATATACGATTACTAGAAAAAACTCCCACACTTATAATCTTTTAAAAATAAAATAAAAAGCATAGGAGACCAGGAAAATCCTTCTTTCCTTTGCTCTTTCTTTCCTCTCCACCAAATGAAGATTTTTTTCTATATTAATAATTAACAGTACGAAATTTTATCGCATAAAGCGAATACAGGTAACACTTGAAGTTTTCAAATTAACGTGCACATTCTCTCATTTGACTCTGTACGACTTTTTGTACCGTGGTTAATCGCCCGATCTCTTTCGTCCCATATAGTTAGGCCGTCGCACGCGCAAATCTTCTTCGTATTTTGAAATAATCCGGACGACCTGGCTATAATGCCGCAGGCCAGCCTGAGTAGGAAAAGAAGTTTAATGTGAGACAGTTGAGACAGTCAAGCTCCGGGTCTACAATACGTGTAGTAAGCCTTAAACCGTGAGGGTCGGAAAGTGAGAAGAATAATCGTCCGTGATCGATCGATTTCTTACGACTTAGAGCTCACTGCACGTATTGCAGACCCAGCGAAAGGCGCAACGGTAATCGTTCCGCATACCTAGCCCCGCTATTTCCATTTATCCTGGATTCTGGACTGTCGCCTCTTCCAAGATCGTCAGGATCCTTGGTGATAATGACGGACCTACCAATGATATCGGGTACCTTGAGAAACCTGTCCGACTTCCGAAAGGCAGCTCTGCCAGTAGCGTCCGCGTGGATATTGCCAAGATCGCCAATGTGCTGCGATTGCGCGCAACGTCATTAAAGTGCCACGAGATCTAAGGAATCTGACGGCGTATTCATATTTACCCTCTTGGACAGATCGTCCCCGGGATCGCCGTGTGGCGAATTGTTTGGATTGTAGTGTTCGCCTACGCTGCAACGAGGATAAAATACATTTACTCGAGGATCAGAGGGTCGACCCGAGTACCTTGCTTTTGCAAGCTTGCGCTTACTTATCACAGCCATTAGATATATCGCCGCATTCGTGAATGTGAATGCCGTGCTCGCCCGGAGTTAAACCGTCAATCGTACCGTCTATGACGCATCCGTCTGGGCCTTCCGCGAATCTTATTACTCCTCTGATCAGATTACCCACGCTGTATCCGGAGTCCCCGCCCAGCATCGACACCGCACTCGATCCGTCTGCAAGAGACCAGGTGTCTAATAGCGAATTCGGCAGCTTGCACCTTGCGCGCACTGAGTGTGCACCAAGACTTGTTCACAGTTAATCCTTATATTTAACAATAGTCTTAAATACTTTTTGAAAAACTTCCTAGCCAGTAAAATAATCTCTATAGTATTCGTATGGATCATTCTTTTGGCTAAATAGTTTTTAGACATGTACTTGAGATGACTATAAATATAAGAGCTGACTCCGAACAAGCCTGGTGTGGCTCGTTTCAGTACGCACTAGTGCAAGCTGCCAAATTCACTAATAATATACATAAAGAGGAAAGTCATCTATTACGAGACAGGCTTCTATTGTGAAAGTATATACAGAGGAAATATTCCAGATAGAGAAATGTTCACGAGCTTTGTCTTCTAGATTTCAGTTCTTTTTCCATACAACATTCCTCTTTTCTCCCCAACAGTTCCAGAAACACTTGGCTTCAGAAATCACGAATGAAACCGGTAGGTTCGTTGTACATGAAAGGATAGTACACTATACTGTATACATTAAAGCAAATAATTGCTTAAACCTCCGAATCCCTTCAACACTGCCTGCCTTCCGGTTTTTTCAATCCTTTCCTGCACGACGGAGTAAGGTAGGCTCGCTTCGAGGGTGACTGTGCCCTGTTCCAGCGATATATCGACATTCCGGATGCCATCCAGACCCGCTAGACTCTTGGCGATCGCATCGACGCACTTTTCGCACGTCATGTGCACCGCGAACTCGATCTGCAGAAATAACGCAACTTTACAGACCTGGCAATACTTAAAAAGTAATCGCTCACCTTCGACGAAGCCATTTGTGAATTACGTATTACTCCCTGCTACTCTTGTGTCAACGTGATACGACAAATTTTCTTATGCACGCCGGTCGTGTGTATCTCCGATCCGATCTTTTATTTATTTTTTCCCCTTAGTTTATTACTAGCAGTCTAGCAGCAGGCGAAGTTTCTAGCAACAGGATCTCCAACATCTTCTTAGTTATTTGGCACGTCCTCTATATCGTTGCCACTTCTCCATCGTTTTCTTTCCCTCCCGCGGGATAATTTGAGCGAAACTTGGAGTAATTCAGAGCAGAACTGTTTACGGCAAGGTATTTATACAATTATATAATTATATCGTTCCCCTAGTCTAATCAAATTACGATACGATCAACGTAGAACCGGCCCTAAGTTGCAAGCAATTTTCTGTAGGAGCAGAATTTACTCATATACGTTTATTCAAGAATCGAGAGCCCCGGAAGTAGCGCTGCTTGCGTCGATGCGATTGGTTACTTTTGCGACTAATGTAGGACGACCTTTACGCAACATCCGGAGGAGAGAGAGAGAGGGGCGAAGGCGTTAGTCGGCGCGTCCGCCGTCGGTGGCGCTGCTCTCCCAAGCCCCTTCGGTCTCGGCAGCTGACCGATCTCTCGTGTCGCCCTACTCCGAAATTGGATGCACTTGGCGAGGTAATTGACGATAATTGCCACACGCGTCAGATACGTTACGGCAAAAATACGTTGCACGCACGACTGGTTTGTGGTTAGGCACACATATATACGTACATATACGCATATATCTATCTATCTATATATATACATACGTGCGCGTGGGTGCATAACACGCGCGGGTCGAGTTCGAAAAAAAGAATCTCCGCGATGTTCCCGGCGGTCCCGCGCGGATGATCTCGCGCCTCGGCCACCGCGGCAACGCGCTCGGGAGACACGACGGAGATGGACGTACCACGCTTTAAGGTATTTCCAGGTGGCTCCTCGCGATAGCGTGACGGAGGATCGCCCGCTCGGAGAAGTGAGAACCCGGTCGAGTTTGTCCCACGCCGTGAGTTGTCGCTTCGAAAATGTCCGTGACCTTCGCGCAACGCGGCAGGCCACCACCGAATCCTGCCCAGATACAGAAGGTAAAGGGTATTGACTGTAGCCTCGAAAGGGAGGAGGGAGAGAGCAAAAAAAAAGTGGAATCACGTTTCGCTTACTAACTGCGAGTGCTTTCCAGCGAGAGACGGATTGGCACGGTGTAAAGCCAGCGGCACACGATGCTTTTTTGCTCGCTGGTCTGCCTGCGTGCACCTTGGCTGGGCGGTGAGAGCTAATCGGGGCGCAGTCTTATCGTCCCACCTATGGCTGATGGCAGAGAATGACCCGTAAACGCTTGAGTCTGTCTTAGACGTAAGGCACGGCGGGGAAAAACTTAAGTCGTGTCCGCTGGACTCTCACAACTCTCGAGTTTTTCTCTACCCTGCTTTACGCGGTGTCCACAATGACATTCAGGATGTAAGATTTGGGAAATTGATCAATTACAGTCGAGTATTATCCTCGCGTTCCACTGTGATTGATTAATTTCTTAAATCTTGCATCTTAAAGTCTCATCGTAGACGCCGCATTGGGCCGACGGCAGAGAACGATCCGTAAACGCTTAAGACTGTCTTAGTCGTAGACGTAAGGCAAGGCAAAGAAAAATTCTAGTCGTGAGAGTATACGACTTGAATTTCTCTCTGCCTTGCATTACGTCTACGTCTACGACTAAGACTTGAGCGTTTACGGATCGTTCTCTGCCAGCAGCCTGTCACGTGGAATCCCGATTGGCTCTCACTGGCCAGCAAAAGTGCACGCGAGCAAGAAAGCACCGTGTGCCGCTGACTTAATATAGAGTATCATTTCATCCTTGTTTAATAATGGCATAACAAAGATAAAATGACTCACCGTGTTAAGTCTCGTGTCCGCAACCCAAGAACTGTGTCCAAGTTCTAGTTCTGAGAAATGCGTGGCCAATCGACCTGCGTCTTTTACGGAAAAGCTGCAAGCTTAATTGGCCACACATTTCTCGGAACTAGAACTTGGACACGGTTCTTGGATCGTGGACACAAGGCTTCGCGCAGTGTCGCCCATGTATATTGCTGGAAAGCACCCCGAAAGGACAGTACATGTACGAGTTTGTCACGTTTTTCTAGATGCTCGACGAGAATAGCCAGCTTATACAGATGATTCAGGAGTATCAGAACAAGGGCAAGGCGCAGGAATGCGTGCAGTAAGTGATTGGCGCAAGACGATTGCGCGTCTTTTTCGACCCCGCGAAATGATATACAGTCTGATGCAAAATGAAATAATTTTTATCGCTGTCGAGATAATCCCGCGCCGAGGATACTTTTTTCAGCTGTTTACACGAAAGACGAGCACCAAAGAGGATTGTTTTCTCGATAAGTAGGCAGCTCTTGTCGAGCCAGTCAGTATGTCTTTTAAATTTAATTTTTAGGTACCAACAAATATTACATCGCAACTTGGTGTATCTAGCGTCTATCGCTGATGTAAACCAGAATCTGCAGACTTTATTACCAGTAAGTAGCAGGAATGGAACAAAGGATGTAGATAAAAACGAAGTGCATTTGATTCGATAAAATCAAACGGTTGCGAAACTCAATGTCTTTCTGTTACAAGCTACCTCAAGGTATTCCCAATGGTCCTCAGCATGGTATGATGAACCCACAAGGGCTTCCAAGTGGTCCGGGTGGTGCAGCTGGTCCCGGAGGGGAAATGCCGCCAAACACACAGCCAACAATGCCAATGTCGACGTTCAATCAAGGCCAACCAATGGCGCAAGGTTATCGCGGACCTGTGATGCCCGGCCAAGGACCTGCAATAAATAGTACGTTATATTCTAATTTGAATTGTCTATTAAAAAAAAAAGCTTTATTTTTACTCCAGTTAAAATTTATATTAAATGATTCGTATGTTAATATACATTTGGAAGAGATGTAACACTTTCAGCTTCATATATTATTACCAGACGTTTTAATCTTGTAACGTTTACAGGGCCTCCAACCGCACCAGGTCCGCAGCAGTATAGAGGTCCACAGGGCTATCCCCAGCAACCTTCTCAGCAAGGTTATCCTGCTCAATACGCTGGTCAGAGCCCTGGCTCGAACTATCAAGGTCCACAAGGATCCGCATACACTCCCGGTCAACCGAATCAGTACGGACCGCCGAACGCTTCTCAGCAGCAAGGATACACCGCAGCGACACAGCCAAATTATGGTCCTCCGACTACGGTGAACAGTTATGGTCCACAACCAGGTGGTTATCCGCCACCGGGCACGGCTCAGCCGCCTTCCGGATACGGACCGCCGCCGCCAAATCAGCAAGGCTATCCGCCATCAAACGCTTCGCAGCAGAACTTCTCATCAGGTAGTCAACAACAACAACCAGGACAATACGGCAGTCCTAGTCCACAACCAAATTATCAACAGCCTCCGTCCCAAGTGCCACCTCAAAACGCGTACGCCGCAGGACAGCCCGGAAGTTATCCCCCTCCTTCCTCGCAGACATACGCGAACAATGTCCCGCCGCAAAATTACCCGCCACCTCCGACAACTAGCGCGACCCAGCCCCCGCAACCTGGGTCTCAGCAAAACGCGGGCCCGCAGCCCAATTACGTTAGTCAACCAAGCCCAGGTCCTGGCGCGACGCAGTACGGCCCCGCCTCTACATCTCCGCCATTTAGCACCTCCTCCGCGAGCGGCGGCAATACTTACGTCCAAAGCAGTCAGCCGACAAGCACGCCGTCTGCTTCGACGCAGACGTATCCGTCGAATAGCGGTCCGCCACCGACGTCGCAGGGCGGAAGCTACGCACCCCCGGTGCCGCCGGCCCCCTCTGGGTATCCCGTTCATCAAACACCACACCCGACATCGCACCCCCCGCATCCACCGCCGCCGCATCAGTCGCCACACCAACCACCCCACACCCCGCATCAGCCACCTCACCAGCCGACTCATCAATCGTCCCACCAACCACCCTCGCATCAATCACCGCACCAGCCACCGCAACAATCTCAGCAACAGTCGCAAACAGCTCCGCAGACGCAACAGCAACCGTCTCAGAGTCCAGCTCCGAGTGGATTCCAGCCGCCGTCAGGTCCGCCGCAAGGTCCCGCTCCACCGCCAGGCCCTCAGCAACAACCTGCCTACGGACCCACTACGACGCAAACATACGTGCCACCGACTCCAGGAGGACAACCACAGGTACTTGAGCTATATCGACATAGGCGAGCTGTTTCAGATTTATCCCTCGTTTTCGTGGCAATATGACGTCATTTTTCTTTACAGTTTTACAATTTTATTCGCAGTTCTCAGTAGAAAGAAAAACACTTTGTTTTCCTTTTTACATTATTTACGTTTGAAACACCTGTAAAAAAGTTATATAATGCAAGTAAGTGAAACGCATGAATTATTGATATAATGGAACTTGAGAGCATCCTGAATTACAGATTTACAGTCCTCATCCACCGCAAGGGGGACAACACTATGGACATCCTCAGTATCCTCCTCAAAGTTACCCTCCACCGCCGGCAGGGCAAGGATATCCACAGTACCCGCCACGACCACCTGGTGGACACATGCCTCCTCCACCTGGACCACAAGGCCCACCTCCGCCTAATCAATATGGAGGTTACGGTTATCAGCCACCCACACAATAAAAATACATGAATAACTCCCAAATTTACATAAAGTTTAGATTAATATAAATATCGAGAATTTTTGTTTGTTTTCAATCGCTTTACTATGTGAGTACGTTCATATACTTTCATAATGTACATTTACGATATTTATCCAAATATTGTGAATAGTATAATTCATATTAATATTAATTTACAATATTTATTTAGATATGATAAATGTTCGTATTAATATTTGAATATAAAGGGTTCAATACAAAGGATGAAAAATTACAATACCTAGATTAAAACAAGATAGAATTATGTGAAGAACTTAATTTATCTTTTGCTTTAAAATTGGTAATAAGAGAAAAGCTTGGGACAAAATTATATATACATTATGGGAGAGGTCTTAATCTCCTAGTTCAACTTCGATTATTTACTATACTTGTAATCCTCAGTATTTTTATTTTTTTTTTCAATGTGTGGTGATATAAATAATATATATATATATATAATTTTGTCTTACATTATATACGTACATTACAACATAATAACTGGTTTATTATCATTATTATTATTAACTATAGATCTCGATAAAATAAATATGCCAAAATATTCCAAATGGCTTTTAACACTTGTGGCAAAACTTCTAATACGAAAAATGTAAGTTGTAGCACAGAAATGATTTAACATGTTTTTTTTTATTACTTGTTTTGTATTATTTCTATAAATTTGAAAGTATTCGCAGATTTATTGTGTATAATTCTTTCATTATATATTTTTTATATTTTTACTATTTTGCGTACAGTGAAGATAATAAGCCTCAAATTCTATTTTTATTACAGATACATACGTAATTTTTTATTAATACGACTAAAGCATAAACGAATTGAAAGTCAAAGAATTATGTAACTATGCAATGGTACAAATGCCATATGTAAGAATATATATAAATGTTCGTTCCGATTTTGATTTATGCTCTTAATTGATATAAGAAAATTTAATTTTAAACTTTATATATGAATGTAAATGTGAATTTTCCACATTAAATATAATTTGCAGTAGAATTCGCGATACAATTAAAGATAGAATATCATAAATTTTGCCACGCCTTGTATTTATCCCACAAATATTTTTCGAAGAAGATGTTGATAATTGTACAAATGATGTATCTTACTCGAGTTTTCGCGACATGATTTTAGATTAAATAAAAAAAAATATTAAATGATATATAAAACTAGCTAACAGGTTGTAAAAGAGAAAATTTATTAAATATTAGACAACCGTTTATTTTTCAAGTTCGAGATCACGTTTCCTTTTATTTTCAACATTAGCAATTAGGTATAAAATGTTAGTAAACAGATGTGCACACATGATAGATGATACTTGTACGGCAACGTGGATCTGTTAAATCTTCATTATATAAATAAAGCATAGAAAAATATTGAAAAAGATGTTAAAAATTACAATTCATCTCTAAGGTTTGAATTTCTAAGGTGACACTGACAAGAATGACTAGGTTGTGGTACTTCTTCCATGTTATTTAGTACTTCAACTTTACTCTTTAAGCGTTTACTCCATTCCTGAAATATAAAAAATCATATTATTTGACAACAATATATACCCAAGAAAAATATATAAAATAGTACTTTTTTCCCATACATGAAATAAAACTGTATAGTAACATAATATATCACGTGGTAATAAATTATCCCTGACAAATTGTCTAGCAGATTTAGCAATTTTTAATCCATCCTCGTTATGCTCCTTTGCCCACGTAATTTTTTCGACGAGATCCGACAGGTCGCTTCTCACAGGCACATAATGCACTCCAGGTGTGAGAGCTTTGTAAAAAAATTCATAATACTTGGAGTCTTGCTTAAACACCAACGAATCTCCAGCAAGTAGATATGGGAATCGATAAGCTGCTACTGTGCCATCAATGTTCAACTGATATTTATACTAGGAAAAAAAAGTAATACAAACTATCAATGTAAATATCTAAATTAAACAAATTTTTCCCTAACAAGATAAAGTTACGTATTGTCTATATTTAAAAAAAATTTGTACAGAACATAATTTCAAGATTGATACATATCTTGACAAACAAAACAAAACGCGACAATATCGTAGAATATACGTGAAATCTGACTCGATACTAGCTCTATTTGTTACAGAAAAAGATGAGGCTTTTAGATTTACCTTAAAAAAATTAAAAAATGATACATGATTTTGTGCAGGTCCATATTTATCTATCTCATCTCTAAAGAAGAAGAAATTAGTGATGGAAACATTGAAGAGCTCTGGATGCTTTCTGGAAATATCTATTAAGTCAAGGCGTTCCCTTCTGGAGTCGCGCCCACGCCAAAACAACTGCTCAGTTTTGCTCTCCCACGGCAGTCCGTTACCTTGTACGGAGAGTGTGTCTAACATTACCCTGTTTTTCAGGCATATCATATTGCAAATAAAACGGCAGCTTAGATTATTAGCATTATCGAGGCAAGGTTGTACCTCCCCATCGTTTCCAGAGACGATTCTGTGATGTCGTACGTAGGCATAACAATATCTCTCGTACTTTCAGATCCGCACCATGAAAAAATAGGATAGAGCGGGCCTGAATCGGGCACAAGCGGCCAGTCGCCCAAGTTCACGAAGAGCTCAATATCGGGCAACATCACTTTGCGGGCGAGTGACAGCAATATAGCATCCATAAATATTTTGAAGCCAACGTGTTGGCCGTAACATTGCCTATAAACCTAGTTTAATCTAGTTAAAGTCAATATTTGTAAATAAGGACAAATTATTAACGATATAACACGATATTTACTCTGTTAGATTTCAATACGTAATGACAAATGCTGACACTGGTTGGTCGATCGTATCTTTTAATAAGGCTTTGACGTACTTCGTCAAAGTCAATATTTGGAAACGGAGAGAGATCACGGTGTATTTGAGTGTGATTCTGTTGGCACTGATAGTGATCTAGCCAGTTAACGATTGATGGATTCGGACAGTAACATTCTTCCTCGTAAACAGGACCTAGAGACACAGATCTCGTTAGGTTCTAATTAATAAAAGGTTCCGCGTTAAGAAAAACAAGTTCGCATACCCTTGAACTCCGAACGGGGCATTGACAAATCTTTTCCCTTGACTTTTACTTTGATCTTGAGGTTGAAGCAGGTGGTGAAGGCTTTGTAGCGTACAATAAAACTGCCGTCTTTACAGTCAAAGATTTGAGTCCACAGGCGGCACGGTGCTCCTTTGAGAGAGTCTCCGTGCACCTGACCAGTGACTATATTCTCACCGGGAGATTTCGTCAGACTAAAAAATAAAGACAATTTCTTTACTAATATGCAAGTTTATTTAATCCTTACTCTCTTACTTGTACGCAGCTTACTGTCACAGTGACATTGGCCAAGCAATTGCTACGAGATCTTTAATAATTTTGTGAACAGGTATGAATTTGTGGTTCGTTTTCGTTATAATTATTTTATTAAAAAACATTTAGTGCAGTGTTATGTACGATTTCAGATTACTCGAGAAAAGTCCAAGTCCGGGACCGAAACGTTGCAGTGTTTTTCTTTAAATAAAAACATTGGCCAGTATAGGTCGTTTCAAAATTACATTATTGGTTTTTAAACTACTGGCGATACTAAATTTATCTGCGAGTTAAAAAAAGACAAGATGTAACATCACATATATCAGGTAACTCGTAGAAATGTTATTGTAATTTATTGCAGATGCACTTGTAATTTGCTGCCAGAAACGCTTGTAGCTGAAATCACTCCATCTTTTGTACAATTATTAATTTTACAAATATCGCGCACGAAACCACTTGCTCCTCTGGATCCTTCGTTGTTGCAACAAATGTCACCCAAATCTCTAGATCTTTATCGTCAGAACAACCAGTTTCCATAAAAATAACAGATTTCAAGTTTTTTAAGTTTTTTTTACAGAAACTATCGAGGTACTTTTACAATTTATGCTATGTTGTGAGAAAAATGACGGTGAGTGCCAGTTAATTTTTCATGTACTTCAACTTCCAAAGTCCTGTATATGTCTACAAAATGATCAGTATCTTTATACCCTTGCTTTATTAGTCATTTATGTACAATCGCCTGACGACACTAACTTCGTTCCGTGCGAGTCCACGAGCTGCAAGAAGAAATATCTCGCACGCATGGTAACTTCCGCCGGCCTCAGTCCTGGGCCCCACACAATCGTTTTCAGTGGATCCACATCAGCGTGCCACGCTCCCGCGCAGACAAGCGACACTAAGAACACTGGTAGGCGCATATTCGTTGCAAATATAACATTCAGACCAACTCTTTGGCCCTTGGATCAGCACGCTGCTCCTCCGCGACTGTCCGTGACTGAAAACAGATTAAGGCCGATGGCAGAGAACGATCCGTAAACGCTTAAGACTGTCTTAGATCGTAGACGTAAGGCAAGGCAGAGAGAAACGTAAGTCGTGAAAGGCTATTAAGTATACGTCTTACGTTTCTCTCTGCCTTGCCTTACGTCTGCGATCTAAGACAGTCTTAAGCGTTTACGGATCGTTCTCTGCCATCGGCCGAACACTTCGAGCTCCCTGAAAATTTATCACGAGGTTATGACACACACACACACTCGCCCGTTTATCGTTGGCATTTTAATTATCTGTATGAAGGACAGCCGGGCCTCTCGTACGTACGATTTATTACGCGATCCTGCTTATATTCCTCGAGCTTGCGCTCACCCAAGATCCTGTCACAAAGCAGTTTCTCGACAGCTGTCGGGAAGCGCCGGCCGCTCGCGGCTCGACTTGGCCGCTGACCTGACACTGCTGACAGTTGAAATTTCCTCGCACTCGTTTGCAAGCACGTGTCACTGTATGTACGTACGTGTGTACGTACGCACACGCAGGATAAAATTTCTTCGTGTGTGCATCGCACTGTCTCGGTTGGTTCTACGGAACTTCTTGGAAACTCGTAGGGCAGAAGGATTGCCGTAGCCGCTTACGATTTTGTCGTAAGACTTTAAGTCGCTGTCGGAGGTCGACGCGCAAAGAATCGCCTTGCGACGCGACGAAGGGTCGGAGCACAAAGCCAACGACAATGGCTTACGGCAAGGACGTAAGCGTTAGACGTAGACCTAAGTCGGTGTCGGAAGTCGATGCGACATACGTCTACGACAATCCTTGTTGACTTCCGACGTCGATTTGTCTTACTGTGGAACAATTACTTTATATCTCATAATTTTTCATCGCTTTTCAACAGTATACTTTGACTTCCTTCATATTATATAGGGTAATTCGCGTTCTATTACTGAAAGAACGTTATATCATTATACAGGGTGACTTATTTTAAATGATCCACGCAAATATCTCCAAAAATATGAAAGACATCGTATTTTCATCAGATATCGAGGATATCGTATTTCAAGCGAAAAAGTCCTGTACTATACTTTTCTCTCCGACGAACAGTTATCGAGATATCATAAGCTAGACATTGAAAAAGTTATAAATTTTCTCTTGAATATCTCAAAAAGTATTAGGCAAATCAAAAAATGTTTCAGACAAAAGTTGTTCGTATTAATTAGCAGAATAAGATAGTACAATGAATAGGGGGTTTCATCTAAAAAAAATTGAAGGTGACCTTCAAGTAACTATCCAAGGTCAAGTCAATGGCACCACCTTATGTCCCCCTCCGAACCGAACAACTTTTACTTGAAACATTCTTTTGTATCTTTCATATTTTTGGAGATATTTGCGTGGATCATTGAAAGTGAGACACCCTGTGTATATTATAACATTATAAGTGGAAGCTTAAAAACGAAAGGATAATTCAGTCATGAATGAGTTAAACTTCTCTGATAATTCACATTTTACTGCGCGATGCTAGACGACAAAAAAATCGTCTCTCTCGTAGATTTTCTCGCTACGCGCGATCGTAGTGTCGCAGGAATAAAGGAATTTTAGGTTTACGGAAGAGATTTATCGGCAGACTCGGCTAACGTAATATTTAATAATTTTTTTAATGTTATGCGTATCTGATATATTATTATATATGCGATATCTACGCGTGTATATACAATACAATCTCAATCAGTTTCAATCTAATAGAAACAGTTCTTACCGATGTCTTCTATAAATTTGTACGTACATATTCCTGGTGGAAATATTTTACTTAAAGTGTAATGAGATTTTGTTGGAAATCTGAAAATCTTCCTCAATTGACTTTGTTTCATCATCTACCCAGATAACAATTCTTGCGCGCAAATTTTTGCTTGTCTTATGCATGCAAATTTGCCTGAGTTTGTCCGTAAGATATGTTTAGTCTGTGCTTTTGCACGCAAGTGGCTAGCTCATGTATTAACGTATAATTTTGCGCGCAAACATCTATCAACTCACGTACAAAAATGGCTCAACGACGCAAGCAAAATTCTACCCAAGTGCGTCGTCACAATGCCAGATGTTTGCGCGCAAAATGTTTTCTGGGTATCAGCATTCCAGTAAGAAATCATTTTCGTTACAAATCAACAGGTTTTAGTTAAATTCCGTAAATTTCACAGCACCTAAAAAGTATCTCATAATTTTCTATCACTGTTCAACAATGTACTTCGACTTCCTTCGTATCTCACATTTATATTACATTGAATTTCATAAGAAGAATTGTGATTCATTTCGAAATATGTTGAACAATTTTTCAACAGCTTTCAATTCACTTTTCGCCAATGTCTCTCTGAGCAAAATACTGCCATCGGGGATTGTATAGAAATAAAGCTCTGAGCGTCTATACGTGAAAATTGCAGAATCGACTGTACATAATTACATTAAACGTCCGCAGATTTGTACAAGTATATTACATCTTCCGCCGTCGTACCTAAAAAAAACCAGACACATTTGATTTGGAGGAGTAGCGCGGTGCTACACGGAGAAGCCGTTCATGTTCCATATCTTCGCTTCGTAGAAATTCCTCCTCCAGTCTCAAGGCTTCCAGCCGAGGAAGCTGTCCTGTATAACGATCTGCTTGAATATGCTGCTCGCCATGGACTGCACGGGCTTTCGATTCCGCTGAGCCTCCATGATGTAAGAGACCTTCCCTCGAGCCTCCGCCCGCGATATGTCGCCCCTCAGGCCGAGCAGCCTGATGAGATGATCCTCCGTCATGTCCGGATACTTCTCGACCAGCGAGTGCAGGTCGAGGGAGAGTATCTCCGCGTCCTCGCACCTCAGCACCTCGGCGAGGCGTTTTATGACCTCGAACGGCGAGTTGAAGTTGCCGACCTTCGGCGCGATTCTGTCGAAGAAGTTCCGCAGCTTGTCCGCCTCCGTCATGATCTTGGACGTGCACGTGAGGCACTCGTCGTAGGTCTTGAACGATATCTTCCTCTGCAGCATCGCGGATATGTAGCGCTTCGCGATGAGATTCTGCGCCTCCGTGATGACGTACTCGAAGTTCTTGGGGCTGAGGTGATTGTAATCCTGAAAGTAGTCCTCCAGGGTGACGCAGATGGTCTCCACCGGGATGGGCGACGACAGCCACTTGGGCGTGATCAGGTCCTGAAAGTGCAGCTCCAAGTCTAGGAAGGACTCCTGCAGCAGAATGGTGGCGGCCTCGTTCCTCAGGTGCTGATAGGTGGCCAGGAGACTCTCGAACTTGACCGTGGCGTCGCCGGTGGTGTTGGGCACCCAGTAGAGCTGCTTCATCTGCTGCGCCAGCTCGGTGAACTGCACGCAGTTGTTGACTATCGTGATCATGTGATGAGTGAAGTATGGCACCTGACTCCTGTCCTCGAAATGCCTCGTCTTGAACTCCAGTATCGCCTGTCTGTACATCGATCCGTACTTGATGACCTGCTCGACGCACAGAACCAGGGCCTGCGCGGTCAGGTCGGCGCTGATGGTCTTGGCCACCTGGAGATTCTGATCGATCATCTGGAATATGATGACCGGCGCGGCGGTGTGATAGTACAGCTCCTGGGCGCTGCTCTCGGGCAGGACGCCGCTCCGCCAGTCAAGCTTCTCCGTCTCGAGCGTCTTCCTCATCCAGTCCTCGTAATTCTGGCACATGTTCCGCAGGTACTTCTCCTGCAGGTCGTTTATCATCTCGGGGCTGAGCAGCGGCCCGATGTCGGACGTGTCGATGTTGAGCTCGGGATGCCGCATCAGATCCGGCCCGGTGTAGGTGTTCATGATCCACGCGAGCAGCGAGACGTACTCGTTGCCCTCCAGCCCGCCGGCGATTATGTCCTTGAGGTGCTGCGACAGGCTCGTGTGGTACATCTTGACGAAGGTATTCACTATGTCGTACCAAGGTGGGAAGCAGGGCCCGCACAGGGTCTTCACCACCCTCAGGTCCTCGAGGATCAGGAGCCTGGTGAGCTCCAGGTACCTCACCAGCCACATCTTGTTGTCCGCCCTCTCATCCACCTGGGTCCCCTCGATCCTGTTGGCGACCGACTTCTCCAGCACCTTCATCGCCATCTCCTTCCACCGCTTGGGCCTGCCCGGCGCCATGAATCCGCTCTGCTTGTGCCGCTGAACGGCGAACTGATCCGCCTTCTCCTCTCTCTCTATGATTCTCAAGGGCGTCACTATGACCGTGGGCTCCTTCCTGACTGTGTTGAGGGTTCGACTCAGCACCAGCCGTATCTGCTTCTCCATCAGCTGCGAGAGCATCTCCACGTCCTCGAAGTAAGCCTTGAGCATAACCGTGTCCGCCGGCGATTGATTCGGCAGCTTGTGGAGCTCGTACAACAGCTCGTCCCGCGACGTCTCCAGGTCCATCAGGCTCTGATGCGCGTGCAGCAGCTTAC
Organism: Vollenhovia emeryi; assembly: GCF_000949405.1. Taxonomy (NCBI): domain Eukaryota; kingdom Metazoa; phylum Arthropoda; class Insecta; order Hymenoptera; family Formicidae; genus Vollenhovia; species Vollenhovia emeryi. The sequence continues at coordinate 384,031 of NW_011967161.1, read as the reverse complement.
TCTCGTTTATCCACTGCTTCGTCTTCTCCACGCTCTCGGGCACGGTGAATATGTGCTTCAGATTCTCCTTGGCGATTACGTACTGCGAGTGACGCATGTTCTCCTCCTGCACCGCCTGCAGCCTCGAGCTGAGCTTGAGGACCGAGCTGAACAGCTGATTAATGTTGTCCAGGTCGTCCTTGATGGTGGCGATACTCTCCAGGGAGCTCTCCAGCTGCCCGAAGCCGACCCGGACCCCGTCCAGCTGGCTCTGCATCGCGGTCTTCAGCATCGTCTCGACGGACGCCTTCTTCCTGCCGATCCTGCGCTTGTACATGTCGATCTTCTCCAGCTGGCCCGGCCGCTGCAGAAGGTTCGCGACGTACTTGGTGCCCCTGGCGATCGCCTCCTCCTCCAGCTTCTGCAGGTCCTCCGCGTTCGTCGTCATTTTCCCCGACGATTCTGCCCGCGTGCCCGGTACGAGTGGGTGAGTCGTCCGGGTGGAACTCCGGACGCGATCTCGAGCACCTCTGACAGCCGCAACGACAACAACCGTGCGGCGGATATTCCCTGGGGATATTTCACGGAGGCGCGGAAACAACGGGCGGTTGGCTCACCTGAGGCGAGGGAGAATACGATCAGATAACAGATTACACGCAATTTCAATGTAAATTAACAAGACTCTTATTTATTATAAACTAACGTAATCCGAGCACATTCTATTATCCTATGACAGAAAGGTCCCTCGCGATAAATGCTCGCAACGAACAAGAGAGAGAGACAACGAGACCGCGATTGGCCGAGCCACGTTACGACGCGTCGAGACGGTCACGTGACGTAGTTACACGTTGTCATGGAGAATTTATCTCTCAACGTTGGCATTGCTGAGTGCGGGAGGTGCAGCGTCGAGCTGAAGCGATTTAGAGGTTAGTTCGTCCTGGTGCAACGCGATATAACGTTATTGTAAGTAAATCTGGTCGTTACCTTGGAAAAATGTGAACGCAAGGACCTTTTTCAGATGGCACACTTGTTACCATTGGTCTCTCTCGGGTTACAGAACGCCCGGCAAACTCTGGTATCCTCCAGTGTCAACAACATAGGTTCGTATTGTTTTATTAATACATGTAGCACAACCAAGGCCCGGTTTCGCCAAACGTTTAAATTCATGTTTGCCTCTTTCTAAAGTAACAGTTGGAAAGAGAGACAAAGAACGCATTAAGGTAAGTTTAAACAACGTTGGTGTAACCGGACCTAAGATGACCAAGTCTGTCGAAAACAAATTTTGCAAAGGGTTCATGGACAAATTTTATTGGCAGACTATCAAAAAAAAAACCAGAATCTGCTGGCAAACTGTGTGACGTACTGTGCCAAGAAACTAAGCGGAATCTCTTTTTTTAATCGAAAGATGTTTGATTTTTGCTGGTAGTCTACTGTCAGATTACATTGACAGACTGCGCGGACATGATTGATACCAATCTGTTGGGTCTACCGGCAAACTTCTGTGCAGTGCAATTAATGAAAATTATTGAAGTATCGCTTGTGTCCTATTAAAAATAACGACATATGATTAAGGCCAAGTTTATGAAAGTTTGATGAAAGCACTGTGTGCCAAAACGCGTACGCAATCCTAGAGTCCTAATGTAATCATATGCTCTTCAGTAAAATAATTTTAATACCTTGTTAAACGAAAAGCTTGTTAAACTTGGTCTTAATCGTATGTCGTTACTTTGAAAATTATTTCTCTTAGCGAAAGCATGCGTGAGGCACGCTTCCAAGAAAAGCGGCTCCAGCACCAGAAACGCGGGTGGCCATCCCAGACCAAAGCACAGAGGATGGAAGGTACAGGATGGGGCTACCGTAACTGCGGGCAGAATATTGGTCACACAGCTTAAACCCAGATTCCATCCGGGTCTCTACGTAAGACATGTTAATTACCATGCTTCTAATCACTGCAGGTTCTATCTAACGTGCATATTTCTGGCCGTACAGGTTGGTTTCGGACGAAATGGGACTCTATTCGCCATGGAGCCGGGCAAAGTAATTGTGACTTGCGAGAAAATCGATCCCAACTGGAAGCACTCTTGGATAAGGAAGAACTACAGCGGCCGTGAAAATCAAGTTATATACAAGAAACACTTTAATGTTATTCCTACTCCTCAGCACAAAATATTCAAATTAATGGACAAGATATAAATAAATATGTACAGGAGGTGTTAAAGTTCCCTCGACTCTACGGTCTCAAAGTCCTAATGTTTAGTTAAAATATATCGTTGACTATATATGTTTTTGAATATTATATATTTCACTATCCTAATCTCTACTCAATTTACGGTGAAATTTATAATTCCAAGTCAGTACAAACTGAATGAAATTTTTATCTGTAACAAAAACCTACGAGGCGCGCGTCACGCGTGAAGACATCTTTTTCAAGTAAAATGTTTTAATTAAGCTTTCAATCGACCGTGCACTGACAACGTGTTTTTGAACACAGAAAATTTATTGCGAAAAATATTACCTCAGGGTTTGAACCCTGGAGTCTCCCTGCACTCTGGGCGGGCGTCTCACCATTTTTCGCAATAAATTTTCTGTGTTAAAAATACACGTTGCCAGTTACGGTCGATTGAAAGCTTAATTATTGCTAGTCGTGTATGTACTGGCGTCAAATAATTCTTGATAATTAAAAAATATTTTATATCAGCTGTTTTTTAACATACTAGATTCCGACCACTGAAAAGACTGATATTTCACTACATCTTTCTCTTCGTTATACGTAGCGAGCACCAACGTCTTTCTGACGTGACAACTGAGTCGACACTGTGCCACGATTTCCGTGATTGGTATCTCCTCGTCCTTGCGTCTACACTGTACCACGTATTGCGAGTGAAACATTATCGGATCACCTGCAGGCAGACAAATTTACCGCATAGTCGCGCCGCAAGCAGAGTTTGCAGGGGAAATTAAGGCCTTGTGTCCACGATGCTAGAAATCGGTCCGAGATCTCGACCTGAGAAATAGTACATTTTTTTCCACGTTCGTCGATTACAAATCGAAGGAATCACGAATGTGCCGAATGTCGTTTCTCCAAGAAACAACGCTTCCGTACGGAATGCCAATGGCAAGTAATTGTGGCCAGTCAACTTGCAGTTTTCACGAACGAAGCTGCAGGTCGATCGGCTACACATTTCTCGGATCAAGATCTCGGGCCGATTTCTAGTATCATGGACACAAGGCTTTACGGCGACATGAAGAGGTGGTGTACCTGGATACACCAGAAAGTCGCCACCGAATTTCTCCCCACTGGTGATGTAATATTGCCTCTCCCAGAGATCCTTGTACACCTTGTACCTAAGCTGTTGCTCGGACGTCAGTGGGTGCTTCCATTCCACTGTTTTCACATTGTCCTTGTCGGACCAGGGATACGCTAGTGTACGAGTAAACGGTCAGGTGACTCAATGGAACATTTTAAATTACATTTATCGCGGTACCTGTGTGTATTTGAACAAGTGCATCGTTTTTGCTCAGTTTAGGCAACTTCGCCAGTTCCTCCTCGAGCAGAGTGTCGGTATCGATCTCAATATTGTCCAGGGCCTCCTGCGTCTTCTTATCCAGCGGCTTCTTCATGTTCTTTTTGCTTGTGTGCAAGCCCAACATCTTCCGCTTCTTTCCTTCTACAATTTTGCCCATCATAGAGGAAATCTGGGGAAACATTCATTGTTTGCTGTTCTACCACAAAATCCTCGCATCTCGTTCAGTGTACAGGGCAATTTTTGACGACTGTTTGGTTACATGCACCAAAGTGTATCAGTGTCACAAATGCCTTTACACCTGAAGAAAGACACCGAAGATATCCAATAGAAGAATTAATTTTAGTAATAAAAGAGATAAAAATGCTTTGTTGTACGTTGACCAAACTGGCAATATTCGGCTCCGTTTCGAGCCCTTCTCAAGTAAACTGAAACCATATGATATAAACATAATAATATAAAATGTATATTGTTCTTTAGTGTGCTGATTTCTCTTTAATTCATTATTTTATATTATTATACGTTTATATCGTATGGTTTCAGTTTACTTGAGAAGGGCTCGAAACGGAGCCGAAAATTGCCAGTTCGGTCAACGTACAACAAAGCATTTTTATCTCTTTTATTTGAAGAACGCTGGCGACAAGAAGAAAGACTTTCATTGTTAATTTTAGTAAAATGAACTTTTGTACCGAACAATCGCCAAAAATCGCCTGCGGATAATATACAGATAACTACTTGTCTCTTTCTATTGTCTCTCAAACAGTCCGCTTGCTCCAGGAACAGCTTCTCTTTGTACTCCCGAAATCTCTCGCTTAACAATTCGTCCGGCTGTGCCTTTAGACCTGTATACTCTACGAGGCGAGCTATCTTCTTTTCGAGCAACAGAGTGACCTCCTCCGGCAACAAGAGCAACGGGAGACCCAAGAATATATCTTGTCTGCTCGCTTTCGGGAACGAGCCGACTAACTCGCCGATTATTCTGTGATCCCGCCGAAGCCTGAGCCAATCTGCGATAAAGCAAAATGTCGAAATAAAAACAAACTGCATTGGAGAATTGTACAACAGCGATACAGTGCGATACTATTTACCATCGGCATTCCATACGAAAGCGCTGTTTCTTGAAGAAGCGAGGTAAACGACATCCGGCACATTCATGATTCCTTCAGTTTGTAATCGACAAACTTGGGGGGGAAAATGTGCTACTGGAATAACTACGACTCGACAAATGTTCCTCTAATTCACACTCACGATTCACCAGTTACTTCAATTTCTGGTCTTCAAGAAGCCCGTCGTCCGTTTATTATATTGCGTTCAGTCTCTTTCTTTCCATATCAATTCTCGCCTCGGAGACTCCTTACGTTTGATCCCTGCAGGTGTGCTGTCGTCTCCTACTACTTAAAATCAAATAACTGTATAAATTATGAGCAGAGAGAAAAGGAGCAGAGAGAAAGGTTTACTCCAGAGTCCAGAAACTCGATCGCGAATCTTTTCCTCAAGCGTGAACTCGTGAAAAGTGAAGAATTTCATTGACAAATGTTGAATTCGTTAATCAAATTTTTCGCTCTTCACGCTGGAGAACAAGATTAATGATCGAGTGCCAGACCACTTTACATTTTCATTTGTTTTGCCTCGCTTGCGAACTCATTTACCCAAAATCGAACGGTTTCACAAGTCCCAGTCTACAATAGATGATTTAAGCCCTAAGCTTTAGTCCCAGTCTACAATAGATGATTTAAGCCCTAAGCTTTAAGAAATTGGCCAATCACGGTCAAGTATGAGAAGAATGCGCGACTGTGATTAGTCAATTTCTTAAGGCTTAGGGCTTAAATCTCTATTGTAGACTGGGACTTAGGAAATTGGCCAATCACGGTCAAGATGAGCAGAATACGCGACTGTGATTAGTCAATCTTTTAAGGCTTAGGCTTTAAGCCTATTTCACAATGCCAGGCAACAGGAACGCGGGGAATAGAATTTCTGACGCGTTGGATTCGTCGGAAATTTTCTTCCAACGCGTTAGAAATTCTATTCCCTGGAGCCCCGATTCTTGAATTTATTCGAAGAAGAAACGTATACGAAAACTCTGCTCTGACAGAAAAGTTGAAAGTCTATTGGTTAAAGCCATGCGAGTAGCCAATCAACTTGCAACTTTTCTGTAAGAGCAGAATTTTCGCATACGTTTCTCCTTCGAATAAATTCAAGAATCGAGCCCCTGTTCCTGTTGCCTGGCATTGTGTGATAGGCTTTACGGGCGCGTTAAAATGACCCCGTGCTATGATTGGTCAAATCTGAAATTTCATAGCATCACATTGAAATTTTATTCAATGTCATTCCAGATTTGACCAATCATAGCACAAGGTCATTTTGATCTGGATCATTTTGATTTTCTCGCGAAAGCAGCCCAGAAGGGCCGTGTCCCCACCGAGGGTCCGCCAATCGCGCGCGCCGGCGCGAGGGAAATCTGCCAATCATCGGCGACTCGAGGGACGCGATTCCGCGACCGCGAAATAGCATTTCTGATGCGTTGGATTGATTGGAAGAAAATTTCCGACGAATCCAACGCGTCTAAAATTCTATTCCCTATTCCTATTGCCTGTTGCCTGGCATTGACTGCGTTCAGCAGAAGTTAGCGCTTGCTAAGCGCTTTGCGCTCATTGGATTATACTTTCAGATCTGTGCTGAAATAGAGCTATTCTTCTAGATCTATCCAATCAGCATAAAGCGCTTATTAAGCGCTGACTTCTGCTGAACGCAGCCAATGACTGTGTCTAGCAGAAGTTAGCGCTTGCTAAGCGCTTTGCGCTCATTGGATTATACTTTCAGATCTGTGCTGAAATAGAGCTATTCTTCTAGATCTATCCAATCAGCATAAAGCGCTTATTAGTCCCAGTCTACAATAGATGATTTAAGCCCTAAGCTTTAAGAAATTGGCCAATCACGGTCAAGTATGAGAAGAATGCGCGACTGTGATTAGTCAATTTCTTAAGGCTTAGGGCTTAAATCTCTATTGTAGACTGGGACTTAAGCGCTGACTTCTGCTGAACGCAGCCACTGTGTGATAGGCTTAACGCTTGCGAGCGCCACGTGTGTCAGAAATATGAAAAGAACGTTTCCCCCACCACTGCCTGGTCAACCAGGACGACGACGACGTATTCTTAAAACATCGAAATCTGACAATTCGGACTTTGCATTGCAATATCTCCATTCACGGGGCACGTAGGAGAAAAATAAAAACACTTTTATCATGCAAATCGAATCCAAGCTAACGATTGAGCGCACTTGGAAGTTCGTCGGATCAGCCGTTGTTGAGATCCGAAAATCTGAGGGCCCGTCAACTCGCGTAAACTACACACGGTCGGTCTCGCGCGGTTTTCTAGCTACGCTCATACTTGCGTCTCGTGATCCGGATCATTTTGATCTTCTCGCGCAAGCAGCCCTGGACGGGTTTTTAACCTTCGCGCGACCAAGCGGGGCAGGGCGGGACGCGCGACACGACGTGCGCACCCGCCCGCAGGGACAGCGTCGCGGCCCGTCTCGCTTCCCCGAACAATAAAGTCTCGCGGCGGGGAGGGGCAGGAAGGGCGGGCGGGCGGCGGGAGTGCGAGGCGACCGTCGAACATCTGTCACCGCGCGGCGAAGTGCAGTGCAGTGCGCCAGCCAGTCAGCCAGCCAGTCAGCCCCCGTCGAGTCCCCCGAAAACCGCGGCGCACTGTCATGGCACCCGCTTTTGTGATTTTTTGAGAGACGCAGCGCACCGCGGGGCTACCGTACACAAACACAGGCGTGACGAGACACGGGACGGCACGGCACGGCACGATACGCGCGCACGTACGCACGCACGCACGCACGCACACGCGAGCTCGCAGCCCCCGCAGTCGTCGTCGTCGTCGTCGTCGTCGCGCGCGGCGATCCTCGCACGGATTACAGGCGGAAACCACCCTTCCCTCGCGCACGAGGTGAGTGCGGGCGGACTCTCGTCCGGCTGGGCCTTGTTTACTCGCGCGCGGGCTCCTCCGCGCGAGGCGAGAGCCGCGGAAGGAGCTCGCGGGCGGCCCCCGCCGCCACCCTGCGTCCCCTACGAGCGTAGATTATGCAAATTCGCGACGGGGGTTCCGTACTTTCAAGTGCGTGTCAATCGTGCGTCCGTTATTGTTTATCGTATTTCTTGGCAACACCGAAGGGGAGTCTCTCGCTCTCCTTTTTTGGATGAAAATTCACGGGATCGCGTATTTTCGCCCGTAAAACACGAATCCGCAAGTTAAAATCGTATACAAAAAAAAAACAGCGGGAGACTCTCTCCTTCGGTATTGCCGTACTTTCAATCGCGAGTAGCACGGATGTCGTCGACCGGAGTTGCCATTGATATTTCTCGTTTCGTCGATAATCCGGGGCGACGTCGTTGGTTACACAAACGCTTTCGCGGACTAACGAAACGACTGGACAAACGGATGGAGTATCGCCCGACTAATGAACGTTTGTCTCTCTTCTTGTAGATAATAAACCATGAGCTCAGGCAGACCGATAAAGTGCGTGGTGGTGGGAGATGGGACGGTGGGGAAGACCTGCATGTTGATATCCTACACGACAGACAGTTTTCCCGGGGAGTACGTACCCACCGTGTAAGTATATCCCGATACTTGCGCTATCGGGCTCGAGTACGTCCACTTTCCCTGTCCAGGACTCGCACGCGGAAGTCGCAACTGGTCGGAGTTACCTTGCGGCGGCAATTTTTGCCTCGGTTCCTCCTTCTCGGACCAATCGAGCGGAGAGGCTAATAATAGTAGCTGCGTATGAGATACCTAACTGCTGCTGTGCAGGAAGTAATTCGTTTCCAGTCATCTTTTTGCCACTTCCTGTCCGTTAGATTCTCACGAGTCTATTTTGGTTGGGCAGCATCTCATTCGGCGGTGTCTTCGTCGGTTCATACAGTTTGTCGCGGTATTGAGAGCGAAGCAAGCTGATATAAGAGAATGAAAGTGTTAGCGGTGTGATGTCTGGTTTCGTTTTGTTATTTTAGTAGAGGTTTAAAGTGGAAGACTTGATAAATGGTGATAAAGGAATTGAAGGTTGATTGAAAATCGTGATACCGAACGTGCGTGCTAAGTCTGTGATGCTTTACCCGCAGGTTCGACAACTATTCCGCGCCAATGGTCGTCGATGGGATTCCGGTTAGTCTAGGATTGTGGGACACAGCGGGGCAGGAAGACTACGACAGACTGCGTCCACTCTCGTATCCTCAGACCGACGTGTTTCTTATTTGTTTCTCGGTAACGAGCCCCTCGTCGTTCGAGAATGTCACCAGCAAATGGTACCCTGAAATAAAACATCACTGCCCAGACGCACCAATGATACTCGTCGGAACTAAAATAGACTTACGAGACGACCGTGAAACGCTTACTGCCTTAGCTGAACAGGGCCTTAGTGCTATTAAGCGTGAACAGGGACAGAAGCTGGCAAACAAGGTAGAACCAAGTTGTTTACTTTCTATGTGATTCAAGGCCTGCGTCCACGACGCTAGAACTTGGTCCGACGTTATCAACTTTTGTGGAATGGCTGCAAGTTGATTGGCTACACATTTCTCGAAACTAGAACTTGGACCAAGCATCTAGCATCGTGGACACAGGCCTTTAGAATGGTTTGGTATTTAAGCGAGGCGCATCGTGTTTTGCTGTAGATACGCGCGGTAAAATACATGGAGTGCTCCGCCCTTACGCAGCGTGGACTTAAGCAGGTGTTCGACGAGGCGGTACGCGCCGTCTTGAGACCCGAGCCGCAGAAACGTCGGCAAAGAAGGTGCATTATGTTATAAACGACGAAAGGAATTGAAGGGAATCATAGGTATACACGTACATAAAGCAACGGATCAAAATGAATTTGATCACGCAAAGAAATAATATGAATGTTTTAAAGAGAAGACGAATAGAGTACACGCATTTTAACGAATTATTCTCTGGCAGCTATAGGATATACCATATTACGGAAAGAGTACAACTTAAAAACCTCCTGGTCTCAATGCGAGTCGTGATGCTAATTCACGACCAGAAAGTTTAGACAACGAGAAAGTAAGAGAGAGAGAGAGAAAAAAAAGAGGATAGAATAAATATTTAGTAGCAGTTTGCAGGAGGAAGTTTACGAGTTACAAGCTTGCAGGTGTCTTTCCTTTTCAACTTGCATTTATACATACATATATTTGCATAACGATAAAAGGATATGTGACCATAGTAACGTGCAGTCAATAGTTTAGCGGAAAACGGCTCATGAAATTTTTGTGTGTTCTACGAGAGAATCTCTGTTAATTAATGTTGCAGTCCTGCAAAGAATCGATAATACAGTGTAAATGTGCTGTGATGATTAAAAGCATTAAGTACCGAAGCTTTACTTATCAGGGCTGCCAGATTTTCGACTTTTTTACATTTACAATAGTAGGAACATTGATTTTAGTACATATAACGCGATAGCTAATCGTGACAGTGCTGTAAAGTTTTACGGGATGTCGTAAGGCTAGCATCATAGAATTATTTAAACATGCAGTGCCATAGCAACGAAAAATCAAATAAATTTTACAAGCACTCTTCAATCAATCAGTTCTAGACAATATATATATATATTTTACTAACAAATACGGAAATTTTTAAAAGATAGCCAGAGAAATTGGTGTGCATAATGGTTCTTTAGACAGAGATAGCATGTTTGTCTTTCCATTCTTTGGGGCATTTGAGATTTTTATTTTTATCAATACTTCCGATAAGAAATGTATAGTATGCATACAGAATACTGCCATAAGATAACATGACATGGACATTTTATAGTATTCCTGATATTAGAGAAGGAAAACGCGATCGTCTTACGTAATATTTACACTTGACAATGATGCACACGAGACATTTGTTATTTAGAATTGTAACGCGTCTGTGTTGAAAGGCATAATAACGTATTACGCATTAATATTTATTTTACTTGGATAAATAAAACTGAGAATATTTTAATATGATTTTATACGTGTGATTGCAGGATTTCAATTTAATCGCTTTCTATTTTCGACGTGGCATTTTTCGTTTGGGCTTGGTGATGAGATTTTAGTGTTGCACATTTTTGCAATTGCTGCAACTCGACTTGTTAATTATTATACGAATTCACACGTAAATATTCTTTACTAAAGTAACAATCAAAAGAAGTGTAGCAGTTGATAAAACTCTGATAACAAATACACAGCACACAATGCAAAGTCCATCTAAATTGAAATATATAAATATATAGCACAATGTATTTTCTTAAATACCATAGTACATCTCACTCTCTTCCATTTATTTGTATGAAAATTATTTACATAAAAATTACGGGGGAAACTAGTGCGATGATTTAGAGATATAGATATCTTGTACAAATGACTATTGCTATAAAGTTAAGTCCATATCATTGTCTCTAATTCATTATCTTATTAAACGATCATAATTGGGATTGCATTTCCTTTACGGATCTTTCTTTTTTATGTTTAGCTAAAGAAACTCAAGTTTTGTCAATACCGATATTATATATGCTCACTAAAAACTCAATGGTGAACTGATAAAATGGATTATCTTCGTGGTCGTGCTTTTTTATTTTTTTATTTGAAAGCTAGGGATAGAGAAAAGATAGGACCTTTGTGCCATATGTTTTCCATTTAAAAAAAAACATACATTAAATACCATGCTCCAATTAAACTTTATATTCTAAATGAATTCCAAAATAATTTACAATATTTCAAAATTACATCGAAAGAGGAACATTTAATACCAGAGTGGCTGAGAATGAGTAACTATTTGAAGGAATGATTTTGCATCCTAGTTTTGTAAAGGAAGACGAGCAATTTCGAAACAATGAAAATCATAAATTTTGCTCTTATAATCTGCACCATTAACATTAATTAGTTTACAAATGCGAATTTTACGGTTGCATGAGAAGGCTTGGCGATCAATGATCGTTTTGGCTGTTCTAGTCTGAAAATGTTATAAGGAGCAAACGAAAAGGCATATTACAGCTTACTAGGTGTACATAATGTAGCATAGAAGCATACTCTAAATTTCAATCGAATCTGTATCTTTTAAGGTGTTACTTTGTGTTTTCCTTACTCTTGAAATCTTTATGCGCCAACGGGTCTTATCACGCAGTCACTTGATTAATTAAAATGCTACAGTTAATGTCTGTCTTTTGTTTGATTTGTGTGACACATGTTTGACATGAAATATAATAATCGCAAAATAATTATGTATATAATTATTTGGCGATAAATATATATATATATAATATATTTATATATCTATTTTCGAAAATTACGAGAGAATTAATTGCTAGAATATTCCCTAAATTTAAAGTGTATGTCTTAAATGATCAACTCTAGCAACTCTTTTATCTTCGTTTATTGCAATTTCTGATAGTTTAAACTTTTGATATGTATACTCCTGCGTATGTATAATACAATTCATTAGTTAAGCATAATATACTACGATTATGTATTATAGTGTAATGCATAGATCGCATTTTTTGTAAGTAGTGCACTTATCTTACAAATTTCCAGGTACTTACTACTGGCGCGTTTGTTTTCTTATGCAAATTGAATTGCCAACAACGATGTAATTACATGTCAGTCTTATTCCGATCTTTTGTACAAGGCGCTCAATGTTATTTACAACTTCTAAAACTGAACACATTTAGTTACAGAATTAAAATATTAAAATATTAAAATAACGATAACATCGCCAACAGGATGGGCACATTACTTTGCAGTGTGTTTGCTGCCTGTATTTCCCGGTCATAAGCTTTAATTTGGGCATGATGTAATTTAAATTACACTACTTACAACTTTTGCATTAAACGGAGATCGAATTACTTTCTCATCTTTCCCCTTTTTAACGAAATTATTGAGGGATTGCTATGAACCAAAGTTATATATTACAATTTAAGATAACATCTATGTTTTTTAATATGGACTATTGCACATAAGTATAAAAAGAATGAATGTATGAAATGTAAAGATAATCTAGTCATCACGAATCTGCTTTTAACTTTTATTTGTGTACGTGAATAATGCTCTCAGATTGCAGATATTAAACAAAATATAATCCTTAAACGGAGCGATTTAGCGTGTAAATGCGGCGAAACGGGAAATGAGGACAGAAAGAAAAGGGGATATGAAAGTAAAGATGCAACTTAAATACTGTCAATTTAGGTAGAATGCAAGGAAAACCAAACGATGGGAGTAGAAATTCTGTAGAAATTACGAATATATGTATATGTACTAGGATATGTAACTTTAATTATGAGTAATTTATAAACATTTGTCTATTTTCGTATATATAACAGAATTCGTTATTTATATACTCAGAGGACAGCATAAGAGAGAGATAGATGAGAGCGAGAGAGAGAGAGAAAGAAAGAGAGAGAAAGAGCGTCCCGTCGCTTTTACAAATTTTTTAAATCTGTACTGATTTACAAACTTACAACAATGAGATACCTCATATTAATTTTGTAAATTTACTTTACAAAAAAAAATGTACGTTTCTACAACCGATGTACTTTCCATGTTTAATGCACTCTTTTGCTGTCGACCTGATAGCGAATCGGTAATAAATAGTGGCCTCGAAATTAACTTCGATTATCTCGTTTTCCTCGTGGAAAAATTATGCATTAACAATGACAATTGCAATGTGAGTAACATGACTGCATAAACGCATATTCTATATGGCACTAGGAAGCATTTATTTTTTATTTACATGTATTTTGAAAACAACTTTTTCAAATAAACGATACAGTAAAATCATCACGAGTAGTTTATAACGTTTATTAGCTACTTATATCTGTCCTGTTCTTCTGATTCTTGAAACATCTTTTCCCCCCTTTGAAAGTGGTAGCATCCCTGTGACATTTTATAAAATTTACTTCTCTGTACCAGGCGGAGAATATTTTAGCAGTAGAGGAAAGTTCCTCTGTTACGAGACAGCAGGTTTTCAATCACCAATCTTTTTTCGCAACGATTAGACAATCTAACGATGAATTTTCTGCTAAGCAGGTTTCACTCCAACAAATTCATGGTGGAATCAACAGATTAATTCATTGTCATTGCGCAGAGGGATGCGCATAAATATCTTTTCCTTCTCCCTGAAATTTTCAAATTGGCACGCTTTATTAATATTTCTGTCGACTACGAATCCCGGCCACGGCGTGAAGATACAGAATTGACCCGCCGAACGTTTCCGCGGTGGAATTTAAATACCCCGTACGCGCGCGCACGTGGGTGCGCGAGGGCGCGTGGCGCTCCAGCGTGGCGGGCCGGCCCTGGGCTCGGGCCACGCGGCCCGCCTGGCTCTCTCTCTTCGTTGCGCGCGCGTTGTACGGCGCGGGGCAGAGAAGGAGCGCGCGCGAGACGTGGGGCGGACGAGGCGAGCCGGGGAGGAAGAAGAGGGGACGACGATCGGCGCGGGGTGCGCTCGTCGTACAGGCGTTGTAACGTTGTCGTACGGTCGTCGTTCTATAGCACGTCGGTCGGTGTGGTGCGCCGCGTATACGTGCGCGAGCGAGGCGATCGAGAGAGAGAGAGAGAGCGCAGGGCGTAGAGAGCGAGACCGTGTGCCAAGGGGGGCGAGCGAACCGCTGCGTGTCGCGCGGATACCCTCTCGCGCGCCTGCCGGACCGGAGAGCAGAGCGGAGCCGAGCGGAGTCATCGCCATGGCCCCGTGCGCGTGGTCCTTCCGCGGTAACCTCAACCGGTTCCTCGTAAACGCGCCGATCCTGCAGTGCCTGATCGTGCTGGTGAGCCTGTTCAACTTCTCCCTGTGCCTCTACGAGGACCAAGTCGGCAAATTCGATTGGTAAGTGATCGAAGCGGCCGCTAAATAATGCAGAGCGCGGTAAGGGAAGATAGCGTGGGAACGCTGTCACGAGCACCCGCTCTACGCCCGCTACCGTCGCGCCCCGGGGAGGAGGAGGGGGGAGGGTTAATCGCGTTCGCGGCATGTTTCCAGGAGGCAGAACTACGTCGGGAGGATCAAGTTCGCCAGCTTCGACACGGTGTCCACGGCGAAGAAGATAATCGTCGCCACCGAGGAGAACGTTATTGCCGCGCTTAATCTGAAGTCGGGTAAATAAAAGCGCTTTACGATCTCTCTCTCTCTCTCGGTCCTTCCTTTATTTATTTCTTTTCATTTTAATATCTTTCGCACCGTCCACTGGACGATTTCCTTCCCCGTTTCACCCGCCGGCCCCGTAGGCACTCACGCTCTCTCGCCGACGATCGCGATGATTAAGCACATCTTCGCGCGCGTTCGATATCATGAATTAAATATTGCTCTACCGCCGAGCGTCGTCGCACGCCGCGAGACGCGACTCGTTCGGTCGGCAGGAGCGCGTGTTAACGACGCCTCGCGTGATGTTCAACAGGCCAGATATTATGGAGGCGGGTGCTGGAGAAAGGTTATGGCGGTCACATCAGGACCCTAGGCGGTGTCGCGGACGGGGATTTGATATCCGTGAGCGGCGGCGTCCCGGCCATCGTCCGCGCCTGGGACCTGGCGACCGGGCACATACTTAACGAGTGGCCGATTGCCGAGCCGAACTCCGACAGGTTTGTACGGAACTATTTATCGCAGTGTCCACCCGTAGACGTACGAGGACCCTGTTTGAAGTAACGGAGTATGATCGGATTGCACTTATTTATTTATCAAATAAGACTCTTATTTAATAAATAAATAAGAGTCTCTACATGCAATTTCAATGTAATCAAATGAGACTCTTATTTATTTATTAAATGTAATTTGTCGTCCGATCGTGTTCCACCTAGTACTTTAAACAGGGGGCGATCTTGCCTTAACAGTGATCCTCAACGAGAGATCTACAATTACCTTTTTCTCGTTTCGTCAATAACGGATCGGAGGTTGAAGATAGAGATGAAATGTGTATCTAAATAGCTTGTTAGAAGCTCTATGGACCTTAATGCGCCCAAGGCTCATGTAATCCATTGCTTTTACAGACACGCGTCTCCGTTTATATCGTTTACCACATTGGGCTTGTACTCCGCTGACAGGTCTTTCCATCTTTATTCAAAGCACATTTGCCAATGACACACGCTCCGTACACTTCTAGCTGTAACTCTGTGCCGTTTTGCAAATTAGCTCGCTTGAGTCTCAGTGCCCTGTATTTTCATTCGGGCCGTCACCCACGTCCGAGTAATGTACACACGCATACACACAATGGGATATAGTTATCCGATGATGTTTTTGTTGCGACGACGAATGCAATGTTTTACACGTCACTGGTTTAACGAGGCTGTGGAAATGTTTTGACGTGTCAGATAGTTCTCTCAGGCGCGTACAGCTGACTGATACAGTTTACCGTTTTCCAGGATAAAAGACGTAAAGTGGCACATCAAAGATGGAACGTTGCATCACATATTACCCATTTATAACAGCGGAGTGGAGGTAACGTCTTACGACAGCAAGACCGGTGAAAAGTTGAAGACCCGGAGGGTCTCTGCGTCATTTATAAGCCGAGAAACAGAGTGAGCAATCTTGGGATTCACCTTTTCCCCTTGCCGCGCATTACATTCGCACGTTAACTTTATTTACCTCGCGATGCCACTTCCGCAAATACCCCCTTTTACGAATGCGTTGTCCACTTCGACATTTAAAGTGGCTTGTAATTTCGCTCAGGTGTGTTCTAACGGCTCCCTACTTGGCGTGCTTGAAGGGAGACAGCTCCCTAGCTGTGGTATTTCTAGTGCATCTATTCGACACGAATGCGCAGTCACAGTCAGTCACGATAAACACGATATTTGGGGCTGGCGCCCAAGGACCGTATAAACTGGAGTCTGTGCCCGGGGAAGGACCTGTAATTTCTATTAATGCCGATAATGACCAGCGAAAGCGGATTTTAGTTATCGGAGAGTCTCCAACTCCCATACAGAGAGACATCGCCGGTGACGCGACCCTTCACGTTGTCTCCGTCGACAACGAGAAGATACTCTTGGAGACGACGTACAAAAATGGAGTAAATACCGTAACTTGTTTCCCTCCTATTTCTGGAGGCGTTTATTGGCGCGGCTTTTTTTCACACATTTCCCCGTTTGCTTCCAGAAAATAGAGATAACGGCTACAAACCTGTTATCGTCCGCGCTCGTACCTGAGTTATCAGTCACTTTGACCCACGCTTCTATACAATCACCCACCATAATGGCATCCGTTTGCCCGCGGCAAGCGAAAGGGATAACGTGCCGTCACTTGTTGTCCTCGCAAGATCACACCATTGCGCTGTTGCAACACAATAAGCTGGTATGGGCAAGGGAAGAGGCGCTCGCCAGCATTGTGGCCGTTGAAATTATGGAATTGCCCATGTCCGACAGGGATCAAGCTATCGAGACGGAATTCGATCAGAAGGAGAGTAAGTAAAGTCACATGTACACGTTTATCAAGTATAAATCCAACCGAAGAGGATTTCTCTTACCTCTCGCCACTGAATTTGAATATTTTCTATGCGATATTTTATACATAACTCTCCGCTGATATAGCGTAATACAGATCTTACATGTTCCCGTTATTATATCCGAGTGATAGGTTACGCCAGAAATAAGATAATATATCTTTAAATGGCCATTAATATGGTCAAATGTGTGAAGCGCGCTGTTACTCGTGCTTCAGAGACATTATGTCACAGCTCGCTCTCTCCTAGAAATTAAATTGCATCAATAATATCATTCGGAGGCTACGGAGAAGCTTATTGTTTTAATTAATATATAACATTAAGACGACATACCGTTTATCGGCACAACACACAACAATTCAATTTCTAATAACGTAAACCTACCTGTTAAGTTATATTAATTAACTCTCTTTTGTGAATGGCTGCTGGCAGGTATTGATGTAGACAGTTCATGTAAGTAGTGGAGCGGGAAGGCTGGTTTTAATGCAGTACTTTGTTTTATCGCTATTTACAGACTTACATTTGCATGGTGTAAAACATTTGCGATGTACAGGCTCCTAAAGATATTGAAAGGTGTAGGATGTACATACGTTTGATCGTTCTAGGACATCTCCAAACAAAAAAAATAATACAATTATTATATCGTTGTCTGCATGAAATATTGCAAGAAATAAAATATCCACGTTGGATAATCGCGCGATATGGTTGAGTTCGGATGTGACAAAGTATTGTTGGCGCAAATAACGTAGCAATTTTAATTGATACATGATAACCAGCTGTACAAAATGCATGAAAAGTTCCTTACGACTTCTACAATTGTAGAGTCGTTGAACCTGCTGAGAAAGATTTCATAATGCAATACCAACGGCTTGATAATCGTAGCATACGCAGTTTGCTATTATTCTCCTAGGCTACTGTCGTCTACTTTTTTTTTTTAAATATCCTTCTACTGTATCATCCAACCCACAGATTTTAATAGTAGTCATTCGGGGATATGCGTTTCACTAACTCTGCTGTGTTGCTTTTAAACAGGGGACGTGCTAAGTATGTTTCTTCGAAGGATCACTTCGCAGATTAATCAAGCCAGAGCGTTCTTTCAAACGATACTGGATTTGGTACCTCAGCAGTCCAATCAACGTATTGATCTGGTGCAAGATAAGTTCGGCTTGCACAAAATGATCGTAGCCGTCACATCCGCCGGGAAGGTACGAGTCCATGCGCGATCATCCCGTGCTACAAATCATTGCATTACAAATTGTTTTGCAGTTGTACGGTATTGAGACCAGAAAAGGTGAAATTATCTGGCAGCTCAGGCTGCCCAACATCCGCGGTTTCACGAAGCTGTCTAACACGATGATCCTGTACGTGCAAAGGGGCAGCAGGCATTTTCCTCATCCACCTCAATGTGCATTATTAGCGGAAGATAAAGTAAGCTGCGCATTTACGTATCACGCTCGATGATGAATGACCCTTAATTTCATATTTATCTCGAATCTGACGTCGCTCCTTGCCGTTACAACAGGAAACCGGAGAGGGTGTTATATACACCTTCAATCCGATTACCGGACAGTCGTTGGACGGGCTGGTGAAACTTGGTTACAAAATAAAGCAGTCTATGTTATTGCATGTAGCGACCGACGACTTCCTACGCGGTATCCTCATTCTTGATGCACGGGATAAAGTTCACGTATATCCCGACAGCGCTACCGCAGTTGCGGCTTCGCTCGGGAAGAACACGTATCTCTTCACCGCTGATCAAACGACGGGAATATTATCCGGCTTCTCTCTTTCGTACAGCACAACTCAGGTTTGTTACGTAGATTAGCATACAAATTTACATCGATTTCATTATTAATGCTCGGTGCAGGAGTTAATCGCTCACAAAGTGTGGGAGCTGCTGCTGTCGCCAAGAAACCAAAGAATAACGCAGGTTGTAGCGAAAAATCCAATAGAACGTGTGCACTCGCAAGGGAGAGTCTTGAGTGATAGATCAGTATTGTATAAATACATTAATCCTAATTTAGTGGCCATAGTGACAGAAGGCATTGGACATGCCCATAAGAGTAAGCATATACCCTGTTCATTATCGTGCAAATCAGTCGGTATTATTTGTTTAATGTTTTCTTATTACACAGGTACGCTTAATTTATATCTACTAGACGTAGTATCTGGGGCTATGATTTTTTCTATTACGCACAAGAGAGTACGTGGTCCAATCCATATTGTGCACTCGGAAAATTGGTTGGTATACAGCTATTTTAGTGAGAAGGGACGTAGAACAGAAATCGCTACGTTAGAACTCTACGAAGGAAAGATACAGAGCAACATCACAGGTGAGGATCACATTCTTAGCTCGCATCTGCACCACGGGAGAAAGAAAGACTTAATGTCAATTGGTTGTGTCTGTTTCTCCATTGGTTATTTTAACTAGGAAAGATATTCACAGACATTTTACAGAGGAAAAATATTAGCATCTCTAAGATATAGAATCACTTTTTGTTTTAAAAAATATTTATATAAAGATAGCTCGGCATAGTTTTTATTTGTAATTAGAATTTCCGGTATAAGTAAACGATTAGAGCGGTTAGCGTGTCATCAAATTAATTTTGAACAATGACTTTTTTTCCAAAATAGATATATGTAGTGTCAATTTAGAATAACTTACTATAGTTATTGTGCGTTTCAGTGTTCTCTTCTTTAGCAACAACAAAATTGCCAATTGTAGAAAGACAAGCTTTCATTTTTCCGGCATCTATAGATTATATGCAGGAAACAATCACAGAAAAGGGTATCACTAGCAAACATATAATAGGTATGTGAAATTTTGGCTCAACAAAGTGAAAGGAAAATCCAATCTCAATTACCTGAGTATATTCAAATGTGAATCAAGTGATACATTTAATTATATTAATGTATTTTTAACAGTCGCTTTAGCCAATGGTGGAATATTAGAGTTGCCGTGGATGATGGTGGATCCACGACGGCCTATTAATCCTGAAATGCGAGAAGAAGGGGTCATACCATACATGCCAGAGATTCCAGTCCATATGGATGCTATTATTAATTATAATCAAAGCGTTTCTAGGGTTATGGGTATTCACACTAGTCCCAGTGGCCTTGAAAGTACTTGTTTAGTTTTTGTACATGGTCTTGGTGAGTATGGCATTAATGTACTTAACATACTAATGTACTTTTAGACACGTATATTTACAAACGACTTGTAACACAAAATGATTGCGACATTTGCAGACCTGTTTTACACAAGAGTGGCACCGTCTAAAACATTCGACGTCCTAAAAGAGGACTTTGATTATTATCTTATTGTGATAGTACTCGCAGCGCTGTTGATCTCATCGTACGTCACCAAAAAATTAGCATCCCAAAAAGCTCAAAAGCAAGCGTGGAAATGATGCCTTGTTTTTTTAGAATTGTGTAATATTTATGAATCTGTTCACTATAGGCAAGAATTTTTCCTAAAAACAACTTGTAAGATATACTGTTTTATAAATAGCTAATTTTAAAATACAAGGTAAATGCTAATACTTTATTACCTTATCTGAAAATCTTTCAATCTTGCATCCTAAATAAAAAAATACGTAAAATATATTTTATTTGGTTAATCTGGTACAGAACGCACATGTGCGATAATGGTTCGAATCTTTCAAAGTGTGTTAGGATCAATGTACGACGAGAGTGGACCATGATCATTGATCGTTAAACTATATTAAAGCAACTGATAACATGCTCAAGTATAATTGTTTCTTTATTAATTATGTAGCAATTTCTGTAAAAGATCGATTTCTTTCGATATTTGTACACTACATAAATCAAAGTAACAATCGGCAATTTATAAACTATAAATAAAATTATGTTTATAATGAATTTTATGCAGTGAAAATATAAATCTAATACTGAGCAATGCTAAATAGAGATAAATATTGGTTTGATACGCAAAAAAAGTGACTGTCATATTAAATATGATCATAAACAGATATATCAATAATTTCATTTTCTCGATTGCAAAATGTAGTCTAGAACAACGATGTTTTGCATTGTTTTCTGTGTAATTTATAGGTATTTCTTTGTAACGATATATTACATACAAAATATTCATGCAGTTTACATACTTATACATTTCAAATTTTCTGCAAAGTTTCTTATAACAGAACACTATCGTACAAGACTGGAAAGAAATATCATGTAAAGAAAAGTGAATTTAGAAAGATACGAAAGTTATGTTACTATTTAAAAAACTGGAAAATAGTTATTATGTATATAACATACATACAATTTTTACTTTAGCTATCACATATTCATTACTTGCATAACTTCAAAAATAAAAACACTTTAGAATTGAGAATACTTCAAGATGAGTTAAAAAGAAGTCTTATATAATAATTATTTGCATTTATACATGCATTTGTCGTAGAAATAACTTTATTTCAATTAGTGATTATGCAATCACTAGACTAGGGAAATATGCAAGAATTTTTAATTCAAAATCTAATTAGTAATATAATTAGCTTTTCCAAATTCAATTTTAAAATCAAACAAAAACGATTTATTAACGCGCATAAAAGATGTTGGAAATAATATAAAATTTATATTGAGGTGTGTGTGTGTATGTATGTAGTGTATGCGTGCGCAAAGAATGTAATATTCATTCATATTGAAGTTAATTTGAAAGTGGAGGGATTATATGTAAATATCAAACGTACCTATATATAATGTATGTATATGTATGTATGTATACAATATTACATATATATAAATGTACGTACATATACATACACAGAGCACCTTAACACATTTTGTTTTATAATATATTGCTTGTAGATAGTAAAAAAAAAGTATAATTATATGTAAGTTATTGTAAAATGTGGAAATATAATTATAAAATGTTAGAATTATATACAAATAAAAATTTCTGTCACACATGGATGGTTGACATGGATAAATCTATAAATATTTGAATAAGTAACAATCTCTACTTTTTACGTGACTAATATCTTATGCGCCTTGTTCATGCGCCTTTATTTTGTAATTGAATAGCACGTCGTTTAAAGAGGTTTTGCTTTATCTATACTATTTGTTTATCACATTTTAAGGCTCCTATTACAATTTTTTAATTACTTTTTATATATTTTTAATGTATTCAACAATGGATATTCTTCTGTTGGATATATGTAATGATTTCATTTACATTTCTGTAATATTCATTTGGCAGAGCATCATCTGGGATCTGAAAAGTAATGCAACATTTTAATTCATAAACCACAAAAAAATGTGTTTTATAATAAGAAATGCTAACGTACCAACAGATTTTTCATATCAAATTTTGCATCAGGTACTATCCGTGCAATTTTTACATTCCAGATACTGAGACACTTCACCCATGCAATATCCTCATTATAATCAGCAATATCTTTGTACAATTTCACACAGCACGCCTGTTAATTAATTAGTGATTAGAAACGTTTCTGGACACGCAAGAATATATTTTCTTCCACCTTGACGTTACCTGTAATGCGGTGTGTTGACGTGCACTAAGGTATGATTGTGTATTACTTAATATTTGCCATAACTCGTGCTCGCACAGTTTCAAGAGTCGCGCGATTATTCCCAATGTAGATAACAACTCGTACTGAGATTTGTAAGTTTGTGTAAATTTGTAAACATTTACTGAGCTCTTATCAATACTTTCCTTGGAAGCCTCGGTCAGAAACTTGGATACAGATGGCAATACTTCTCTGTATATGTGAAAAAGATCAATTACATATATTAGATCGTGTATAAAAATCAATACATACATACTAGGTGTGTGTTGGCTGATTTTCTACAATTATATTATTCAATTAAATGCACAAGTTATTAGATTACCGTAGAGTCCTGCTTCTGATAAAGTCATTCGATACTTCGGCGAGTACGTGCAAGAGTTGCCACGCATGGTTAATTATGAGAACATTTTCATCGTTAAATCTATTGGTCAGCGGATGCCACAACTGATGCACAATAGGCAGTAATTGATTCTCCCACTCGATTAGAATCGGTAGACCCTCTTGAAGCGTTCGCATTGCCATCAGCGATTTTTGTACATCCTTCGAGGATAGAAAGTGTGTACAACGCTTCATAACTTCTATAATTATCTTGATATGGGTTGGTAACTTTTTTTCTTGCTCGCCTGAAACATACAGTGTGGGCAATAAAGAAATTTTACTCTATAAATATAAATAAAAATTTCCATTACCTTCTGCACTGGGATCTGAGTAATCCTCACTCGTTTCTTCCAGTAGCTCAGTATCCGGTATATTTGTGTCCGATTCTATCTCTTCAATGTTAGCCTCAATTTTTTCATCAATCTTCTTTGCATTATAATATTCTAACAAAGAAAGAATTATCGTCTCCGAAGAATTATTTGTAGCTTTCGCATCTTCCTCTCTTGTTGCCTTTGTACCATCCCAGTTTACTAACGTTTTTATACATATGATGAACGTGTGAAATATCTTCAGGAACGAACAGGTATCTTTTTGGTGATGAGGAGTATTTAGTTGCCCAAGTACATCCTCTACAATTCCCTTTAGGTACGGCAAAAAATCTAATCTGCTATACTTCATAACGACTTTGATAACGTCGAATACGCCAGGATTGCGATCCACTTGGCGTAATTTCATTATAATGTGATAAGAAAAGTAATCTACGTTGGCACGCAGCAGATCACCGATCGTCTTATGTTGTTGCGCCTCCGCGACATTTTCGAGAGTACGTACTCCGATGTAACTGATTAAATCGTTTCCACTGCCTGAAATGACCGACAATTTTTACTCGTTTTTACTCGTACGCAAAGAGATTTGAGCTCTTCGACCGTTAACGACATACCTGCCCTTTCAATAATTAAATACAAAGTTTTTAAAAGATATCTATCATAGCCGTGTTGTAAATTTTGTGCTATGAGGCCTAGTCCTTCTGTCAAAAGACAGCACTGCACTATATTGCTCTGTGCCTGCACCAGAGGAGTATCTTCAGTTACTTCTGTAGGCAAGTACCATACTTCCTGCGTTGTGTAAAAATCTATGATTTCCTTATATAAATATGAAGAAGACGAATCTTTTATAGAAACTGAAACAAAGAAAATCAAAACTATCTATAAACCTACCTTAGTTTTTTATTTTATAAATATATACCTGTATTATCTAAGATCCAGTTAAGTAGTAAACTCAGTTCCTTCCTGTGTTGTGGTGCATCCACCATAAGTTCGAAAATAGTGTCAATTAGTATCCTAAGATCCCCAAATTCTCCAAGTAGCTTGCATATTGTAACAAGTTTCTTCTTACATAAGTTATTTTTAATAAACTTAAACTGCCTCCACAAATCCGATCCGTAGAAATATGCAGGATCATCTAAATTTTTCACATTTGCTGTCTGTAGAAGAGACACGTTGTTGCAATCTATGACCATAATGTACACAAGAGCTAAAAGCAATCTTTGCATATGCGCCTGGGACCTCATAATATGAGGCAGTCTTTGCTTTCCAAATAATCTTAAATAGCCGGCGAATTGATTCAAGTATGCCAATTGTTCGTTGTCATCTGGAAAATACAGAGGTGGATATATGTAATAAGCTTTTATCTTCATATTTACGTTTAATAGCAATACAAAATAACAAACTTTTAACTTTATTCAATAAGAGAAAGATCTCACCTGATCGTCTGATAATTGTGGGCAGTCTTGTAAGTAAGCTGTAAAACTTATCTTCCAATGAATCAATCAGTGATTTCGTATCGCAATTTTGCATGTAGTTTTCGCTTATTGCTTGCAAAATATTGTGCGCTTTTTCACTAACTTCTGGGGATTCGTCTTCAGACAGGGAAATCAGATGATCTATTAATGGCATATTGTTTGGTTT
This sequence comes from Vollenhovia emeryi, assembly GCF_000949405.1. Lineage (NCBI taxonomy): Eukaryota > Metazoa > Arthropoda > Insecta > Hymenoptera > Formicidae > Vollenhovia > Vollenhovia emeryi. The sequence goes on along the minus strand of NW_011967161.1, from coordinate 359,182 downwards.
CATATTCCTATATAAAATATACGTAAATTTATTCACAGATATAGACAGTATGAAAATATAGAAAGAAAAATGTACAGAAAAGTTTATGAAAGAGAAATTCGTAACCTGCGGCAATTTGCAAGTATAAGCCCGATACTTTCAACCAGTTCTCTCTTAACTTTGTAATGCGAATGGCTCCTAATTTGGTCTAACAGTTGTATACAAGCGCCAAGCTTAACAGCAACGGCTTCAAACCATACTTTATTTCTTGTAGCTCCTTTTAAATTATTTTCTATGTCACATTTCCCATTCTGTTTAGCACTATGTGATGCGTCAGTGGATACACTGCAACCTTTTTTCACAAGTGTTTCTATAGACAATATGTCTTCTTCAGTGTCTTCTTCATCTTTATCATGGACTACAAGAGATATGATTCTACCCCACGCTCGAACTGCTATCTACAATATTTAGTTACTGTACAACTTAAAATTAATTTAAATAAGATCACTCAAATGTCTTGAAAGTATACACGAGGATCATGTATTACCATTGTAAGTATATGATTTTGTACTTCGCCTGCCATTGCAATTTCCTGTAGTCCGCTGACAATACCAGGGAAAAATGCCATGATGGTGTTTGCCACTTGATCTTGCATAATGATGTCGGATTTATCAGTCTCGTCATCGATATGGCACAAAGCCATTACCGCATCTATTCCAGCTAATCTAACAATAATTAATTTGAATCAATACAAATGTACAGCTTGCGGTGATACATTACAAGGCAGGAATACCGGACAACTCGTTACCAAAATAGCAAAAGATTTGAATTTAATTCCCAGACTCTCCATCGTGCGCATGCAATACTATAAATTTTTTGAATGGAAAACTATTTCGCGGTGATAAAAATAAAATCACTGAAAGCACAAATTTTCTTCAGAGATAAATATTAAAATTGGAAGTGATAAAATGTGATATTGCGGCGTTCCTTGAGCAAAAACTTCTAAACGGTAATAAATAAATCTTGCAAACAAATGAAAGTAGAGGTTGGGTAAGGAATTTCACAATCTCTTCCCATAAAAATGCAGTTGTGATAAAACCAGTTGGACGCTTTGTCCCATTTGAAGCTGCGATGCATTTGAAACTTATGCTATATAATGCTCAATATATTTCTTTTAATGTTCACCTCACAGAATATGACTTTTCAGTCCTTGCTATTGTCAGACATAAAAATATTGCTTGGCCAAGTTTCAATACATTTTCCTTGGTATAAAGTGATTCTGTCACATCGGTAACACATTGATGGACAAGATCTTTAATACACAAAGCTACCGCCTCCTTGAGCTCCTCGTGAAACAAGATCACTGGGAAAAATTCAAATGATTACACATTAGATAATTGGACTATCTTTCTAAATTATTACAAAAAACACAAGTTCATCGACGTAACCTAGTCTTCATACCCTGATTCGGCTGATTCTTGTCAAAAATCTGGATCAACAGAGATCCATAGATGTCGAAGAAGAGTTTCAGTTTTGTAATTTTAGTCTTTCGTATTAAAACTCTCAGTGTCCTTATCAGCTCCTCTTTCACGCTCGTACTACATAAAGAAATACATATATTTCAGATCACATATTGTTGGTTACATCATTGACATAGCAATCAATGCTTTCCAGTCGGCGAGACAAGTGACACGAGCATCAGTCTTGTTTCGACTTCCAGTGCACAACAAAGATAAACGATACTTGTGTCGGTAAACGGGAAGCACCAAATGTATGTTATACATAATCACGTTTCTATTACACGCAGCATAAGTTACGGCGATACCGCAAATGTTGAATTACCTTGAATTGCCTTGCAGGTTGGCGATGATGGGAAACAGACAGTACGCGGACAGATCTTGCAGGGTTTTGTCGGGGATATTTTCAGCTACCTCCGCGATTCTGCGTGCGTGATCTATACTCGGATCCTTTATCAGATTGTCGCAGCACGACTTCAGCTCGAGAAAGACCTGCATGTTGAACCGCTCCATCCCTGCGGTGACGTTAAAGACGCGCGTTTTCTAACCGCAACGCATTCGCGTGTCCGCACGAGACGACGACGCGACGCTGGAATTTAATTAACAATAACATTAACAATTAAATATACATAGTGCACGTTTCTCAACGTTTGCCGATCTCCCCCTCGGTTTCCGCGAGACAATTGTTCTTGCGCATTGACTCGCTAATCTCTACCTTTTTCCGCACGTTTTCACAGAATTTAACTTTGTCTCCACATGCACCATGTGTCCTTGCCGGCTTCTTTTCCTTTCGATTGATTCGCGACCCTTAAAAGCTCGCGGCATGTACCTTACCTAACCTCGAAATTTACGTCTGGAATCTCATTGTCAAACAAACCTTGGCCACACGGCCACACGCTTGTTTCTGCACTCGCAGCGCTGCGTTGTACTTTCTGCGCTTAAAAGTGAAATAGGACAGGATTATCAGACGTCAGAGAGAGAGAGAGAGGAAGAGGAAAGGACAAAAAGTACAGAGAGTGCAACAGAGAGCACACCTTTGCACCTGTTCTACGTTTGTTTTCTTTTCAGCTGCACTCGACTTTTTCTCTCCATCGCGCGACACACACATATCTCCGTTTCGTTTTGAGTGCAGAAAGTGCAGCGTGGCGCGGCGTCGAGGAACAAAACGCTGCTGTTCCACGCATCCGTGTCAGCGCGCGCTCGCAAGACCGCCACGCGCGCGTAGTTCATTCAACTGATGGCACGCGAAGATGCCGATTTCGGCACTGGATGTGAGAACGGTGAAGCTAATCACCACCACGCAGATAATAACGTCCGTGTATGCCGTGGTGAAGGAACTGATAGAGAACGCCATCGACGCCGACGCCGACAACATCGAGATCAACCTTGTGTGTAACAGCTGACGTAATATACTTTCGCTAAACAAACCGGCCCTCGGTGATGACAAACGACTCATTCGAATGTCGCGACAGATTCAGGCTGCGCTCCGATATTCACCGCCAGTACTGAAGATGCGTTCAGTTTCATTTGCGCCCGCATTAAATTCTGCACACTTTGCCCACCTGATGTAAACCGACGGCGGATTGTCGGCAGAAACCGAGCGGAATCTGTCATTTCCGTCAACGACACGTTCCGTTTAATGGTTTGCGAAACGGCAAATTCCGTTCGGTTTCCGCAATCAGTCTGCCAATTGTATTCCGTTGATAAACTCTGTTGAATCTCCGAAATTTACAGCTGAGTCTGCTCACGACAGATTTGGCTGTCCGAGATTCACGTGTCTCTATGGTATTGTTTTCAAGGGAACTCGTCACACATTCACGTATTTTTTCTTTTCCCTCAGGTAGACAACGGTACAACGTTAATAGAGGTAAAGGACAATGGTTACGGCGTATCCAAGGAGGATGTACCTTACATGGGATTACCTTCCTACACGTCTAAAATATCAAATTTTGATGATCTAGGTAGAGCTTGCATATTCAATCTACATTTCAGGCTCGGTTTTCGCCAATGTCGCTTAACTTTCAGCTTAGTTTCATTTGTTCCTTGTTTCTTCCCAACTGTTACTTCGGAAAGAGACAAATACGAATTAAACCAAGATTAAAGTTAAGTGATGTTCGGTGAAACCGGACCTTAGATATGTTTCCACCACCGTAGGTTAATTTTAATCTCGGTGTAGAACTTACTTTTCATCTTTTTCTAGTTTTAAGAATTAGAAGAAGGTAAAAAGTGTGTTAAGCCATGATTGAAGTCAATCTGCATTGATAGAAATGGACGTTAGTAGGCCGAAATGTTCTGTAAACTACAGTACAGTCGTGGCAGTTTCCACAAGCGAATTCTTATATCTCTGTCTTCATCGCAGATACATTGCAAACGTTTGGGTTCCGAGGAGAGGCGCTTAGCGCGGTGTGTGCGGTAGCTGAAGTTACCGTTGTAACAAAAACAGAGAAGGATAACGTTGGAGCCTCGTACACTATGAATTATGATGGAGGAGTTTTGAACTGCGAACCTTGCCACAGAAGCACCGGTAAGAATAACTTCGCAACTCTTAAGATTCTTTTATGTACGGTAATATTTGTAGTCGTAACATCTCGGCGCAAGTATTCCGAAAAAGTATATTAATTTATTATGTTAGGTACTACGGTACAAGTGAGAAATTTATTTAAACAAGTGCCTGTGAGAAGACAAATAATTACGAATACGAGAAAGGCTAATCAGACTGTCAAATTATTGGAGATATTGATGCAGTGCTTTGGGATATGTAAACCAAACGTGCGAATTCAATTCAGGGTGAACAATAACGTTATGTTTACGAAGCCGAGTCTAAATAATATCAAAGAGGCTGTGAATCATGTACTTGGCAGAAAAATTATGTCCAACATGGAATGGATTGAATTTAAGAATGAAGAGGTGGGTGTAGAAATTGTTCATAAAGTTGTGAGCGTGCAACTAAGGGAGATGTGTCTGGTTTAACAAGTCTAACAACTCTTTTATTTATCTTGGTAAATTTTTAGCTTACTCTACAATTAATGTTGCCTTCGAGAAAAGTACAGGATTTGTCAGAAATTTCTCATCCTGACTTACACTATATTTTTGTAAATAATAGACCAATTAAGCACAAGGGGCTTGAAAAGGTATATTCTGTGTATGGACGTATTATATTTAAGCTCAAAAGTAAAGACTGAATTTTTTTGAATTTTATAATATCTATAATAGGATAGTAAAAGTATATAATATATTTTTTTAATATATGTAGCTACTAAATAGCCTGATATTAGAACATTTTGAAGAGTCATGTAGAAAGAAAATAATATTTCTGGTGCATCTCACCTTGAGGCCAATGGACGTTGATGTCAACCTTGAACCAAATAAAGATGCAATTTTTTTTAAAGATCAGGTAATACTAGAAACGTGAATAATACTGCATTTAAAATTAAATGGAGACTTTTTTTCATACAGTAATTGTAATGTTACAAATTGTACAATTAACATTGTAGAATAAAGTCCTTAATGCTGTAGATAAATGTATAAGGAAATTTTATGGACTTAAATCTGCGGAAGTTACCGAGCAAAACGTGTCGTTAGACACGTCTGCTTGTTATGAAGATTACACACCTAGTGCGAATGAAAAGGTAACCGACACCGAATTGCCTGTAAGCAAAAAACGAAAAATATACGCTGCAGAAAAAGTTATTCAAGAAGATGTTAAAGAGAAGCCAATACTTCATAATGGTAACGGATGTGAAAAACCTCAAGATAAGGAACAGAATGACAATCAGATTCATGATCAGAAGCATTACCAGGATGCATTGGCTTTAACAAACCATATGCAACCACCAAATCTGAGTGATTCTGATTCAAACGATAGCTTTGTTACTTCTAATGATAAGGCGTTAGTATATAAAATATAATTACTATATAAATTTTGAAGTGTTCTTGATTTTTTTATATTAATTATTTCATATTATTTATCAACATTTCAAATGCAATTAAAAAACTATGGGCAACTGTATAAATATCAGTGATGTAAATTACAGAGCAAAAGATCGTCTAACTTTAAGTCAACTACCAGTAGTAGACCTCGGTGAGGATTTTGACATAGAAGAAACTGGAAATTGTAATATTTGCATGAATAAAAATGAGGATAAAGTGGACAGCCAAGAAAAGAAGCAAGTTACATTAGAAGCATGGAGCAAGGGACATGTAACTGGACTTATGGTAAAATTCTAATGCAACTAATGATTTTAAAACATCTGTTAATTTTTTAATTTAATTGTATCATAGAATTATGATATAATTAGCTACTTCAAATACGGTAGGGTGGTACAAATATAAAATCAGATATTGCCATTGAGAGACAATCGGATGATAACATGAATAATAAGATTGATGAAATGATAGAACCAAATAAAACTCACGTTGATCACAAAGATCTTAAATTTCTAAAACATGTTAGATTACAAGGTATGTATATGTGTGTGTGCCATTATCCAAATTCTTTATCTTTTGCTGATACAATAGTTCTTGCATAAAAGTATACGTAGTGAAAATTTACATATAAAACATTTAAAGTTACAATATTAATAATTGTCTTGCGTTTAGTTGCAAATGAAAATCCTACATTGACAGCAGCCCAAGCTGCAAGAAAGATTACCGACTTCTGGAAGCAACTATCGTCCGAAGAGCGTGGTTATTACCGCGATATCGCACGGGACGAAGAAAAGGAACATAAGAGACAGAAAAAAGCCGAGGAAAGAGAGAGAGTAGATGCGAGCAAAGTAGGCTCGGAGAAAACTAAGAGCAGACTCTTACAGCTATTTGAAAAGATGAAAAATACGAAAAACGAGAAGAAAGAAGAATCAAATATGAGGACGATAGTACCTTGGGTCATTGACCGAGCCAACATAATTACGAGGTCGAGTCTCAAACGTTAACATGAGATTGTTTACCATGTATTTTATATATTGACGCGTTTTATTTATTAATTTGCAGATCGGGTTTCGACAGTGAGCACATAATAGGTCGACTAACATCCAACCTGTGGCTTGCTACAATTTGCGAACAGATATGGATTGTGGACATTACTGGTCTGATCAAAGGATTGAAAGTCACTAATATCGATGCAGATAAGGTACCTGTTATTAACTATTTATCATTTTTTATGACAATTATGTTGTACAAACTGTATAAAATGTTTCCCCCTTTGCTATTATTATTATTGAGCACAATTGCAGATTGATGCCAAGAGGATCGAACGTCTTCTCAAACAATGGCTGGTGGAACGAGATGATATGTCAGTGATGCGTTCCATATACGAATTCGCGAAAAAAGCGTAGACACTTTAACACTGCGATTCATGTAAAATATATGTATATATATATATTTTTTGGGTCATCTCACAAATAACTTTATAGCGTCACATTTTATGTATATACAAACTGGTCAGACAAACTATAATCTGTCTAATCCTACACGTGACAGAAAGTGAAACATGTACAAATAATGAATAAAGAAATCACAAGGTACGTTTTTTTTCAGAGGTTAATTTTTATTCTAATAGGAAGGAGAGAAAGTTTTTAAACTGTAAGGAGCAACTCTTTAAATTCTACGTTACTTATTAAAAGCAATTTATATGTACGATTAAAAATAATCTTATGAGAGTTTGAATTGAAGCGCCAACTCGACCGAACTTATGTCACCTGATTTCCGGTTGCTCCGATTGTCGCTAGTGTCGCCTTGTTCCAAGTGAAGTTTCCTCTCTATCCGCCATCTTCCTCGGTCTTTCCCGTCCCTTTCGTGACGCCGCGTTCGCTCTTTCCGTACGGTCCGTCTCGAGGGTCGGATTCTCCGCGTGATTTTAACGCAATGGTGAGTAATTTCTTTTCAATATAATGTTTATTCGATGAAATAAGCGATAATACGCAAGAATGATTAATTGGGAGCCGACGAGAAAGCGAGATGCCGATTTTCCAGACGGATTTACTTGCCGCGTGGTTAGAAGGTGTCCCTGTGGAAAAGTCGGCACACGCTTCCCTCGCGTTATTTTAACGCCATTTGTCTCCCCTGAATGCGAGTTTTCTGTTCTAAAAGAATAGTTAACATTTTTCCTTGCGCGAAAGAAACGGGCAAGTATCTTCATACGTAACGAATATCCCGGCAGATGGAACGATGAGATCCTCCATTTAACAGATCGGGAGAATGAGTGTCCGTTATGGCTGAGAGCTCGTTAAAATTGGATTTCTTATGATTTGCTTAATAAAAAAAGAACTTTGCGGTATTACGATATAAAATTCGCAATTGGCTCCATTTTCTGCGCCACGTTTAAGCTCACGCGCTTTGCTTTAACTTATTTGTTACTTGATCTCATTTTGAATTGTGAGGATTGTACAATTATTTAATCACAAATTATCGCAATAAATCACACAATTCAGAAACACTATATATTACCTGAACACACGACATTTTTTAGGCATCAGCCTGAGGGCTGATTTTACCAACTTCGTTTAATTTAAGGCCGAGTCTTACCAAAGTTGATTAACTTTAGCTTAGCTTAATTCTAAAAAAAAATAAAGCTTCAGAAAGAAGCTTGAATTAAACTAATTGTAAGATTAAAGTTGAACGACGTTTGGTGAAGCCTAAAGTAACAGAAAGGGACAAAGAACGAATGAAGCTAAGCTAAAAGTAAAGCGTCGTTGGTGAAACCGGGTCTAAATCGGCCAAGGACTCGATTCTTGAATCATTCGCAAAAGAAACGTACACGAAAAATTGTAGGGTGATTGGCTGTTCGCGTGACTTAGCCAATTAACTTGCAACTTTCTTGTAAGAGCAGAATTTTCGCGTACGCGTTTCTCTCGCGAACGATTCAAGAACCGAACCCCTGAGGCCGAAACGACGCAAGTCCACCCCACGCAATCTAGTGTAAGTGCGATATAAAGTGCGCACGATGCGCATTTTGGTTTGTCTATTACACCCCAAGACCGTCATATCGCGCTCCATTAAATTCTGGATTTGCTGTATTTAATTTTAATTTCACTACACCGCTAATCGTAAAGAAACGAGCAGCGAGTAAATTTTCCACTATGAAATCTTCAGCTCACTTTGATACAATAATGAAATGAAAGCTTTATCCCTGTCGACGCAGTCTGAGCACGGTAGAGATGCAACCCGAAGCTGGCAATCTTCACTCGTGTTCTAATACTTGCGTGCCTCCTTGTAGGGTTTCGTCAAAGTAGTGAAGAATAAGCAGTACTTCAAGCGGTACCAGGTCAAGTTTAAGAGGCGCCGCGAAGGGAAGACCGATTATTACGCTCGCAAGCGGTTGACTATCCAGGACAAGAACAAGTACAACACACCTAAGTACAGGTTGATTGTACGTTTGTCCAACAAGGATATTACCTGCCAGGTAATTTGAATGATGGCCTGCTTAAGTTCAGTCACGGTTAAATGAAGACTCGACCGTTTGAGAATGTGGCGTTTCAACCACGATGTAAGAACATGTACTTTTACATCATGGTTTCAACTATAATGCTTTACATAACATTTATTAAAGGCTAATATCATTGTGATATTTAAATAACATATTGCATATGTATTTCTCAAGGTTGCGTACTCGAGAATTGAAGGGGACAAGATCGTGTGCGCTGCTTACAGCCACGAACTTCCCAAATATGGAGTCAAAGTCGGTCTTACCAATTATGCGTCTGCTTACTGCACCGGTTTGCTCTTGGCCAGAAGGGTAAGTCTGTTCTCTTTTTTTTTTAAATATAAATACATGATAGATTGCTAATATGATGACACACTCAGCTCGCTTTGATGTTTCTATGAAGAAAACACAATTGTTCCCTGTTACGTACTTGTTACGTTCCCTGATTAGCAAAAACTTTTGAATGTTCGTATAAAATAATATCTAGATATCATTGTTAATCAAACGTATGAAATGTGTTTGATAGCTTCTTAAGAAACTGGGGCTGGACACCTTGTATGTGGGTACCACAGACGTGACTGGTGACGAGTACAACGTCGAGGAATTGGATATCGGTCCAGGTGCCTTCAGATGTTACCTGGATACAGGATTAATGCGCACCACGACGGGCGCCCGAGTTTTCGGCGCTATGAAAGGCGCAGTCGACGGTGGTCTTAATATCCCTCATAGGTAATAGAAAAGTACAATTATACTTTAACGTAATCTAATCGTATCAATTTAATATTTTCAGCTTCAGATATATCTTCGTTCTTGTAAATAAAATTAAATGAAAAATAGGTTAATCTTAAATCAATTCTGCCACAATTGCTTGACGAGACAGATCCATATGGTAGTTCGTGATTTCATGATACATGCGCACCATTTAAGTTTTTTATTTGCTCTTGTCTTTATGTTTGATGATTTGGTGTAAATTTTATGCAAAATAAAGTAGGATTAATATCTCGATACAGATGATTTATCGTGTTACGTAATTTTAGTTGCATTTTTGTAACTTCGTGTTGCTTTGTTTTACAGTACCAAGAGATTCCCTGGCTACGACAGCGAATCGAAGGCATTCAACGCCGATGTGCACCGACAGCACATATTCGGTCAGCATGTCGCGAATTATATGAGAATGCTGGAAGAGGAGGACGATGAGGCTTTCAAGAGGCAGTTCTCACAGTATATCAAGCACGGTATCTCTGCGAACGATGTAAGCGACTGCAATGCAATTGCGAATGTATATTTACATAATTTTAAAATACATACGTCCAATTCAAAATTGCTACTTAGATTATTCGAGTCTGTGTAGCGTCGCGATTGGACAACAGCAATCTGTATTGGTTGATATTAATAAATGCATACATTAATGCATTTATTCATATAAACCTGTACATATATACGCTATTATGTAGACAAACTTGTTGAAATCACATTGAAATTTTTTACATTGACAGATCGAGAATATATACAAGAAGGCCCATGAAGGCATTCGGGCTAATCCGGAACATACGAAGGTCACGCGAGAAAAGCCAGCTATCAAAAAGAGGTGGAACCGCGCAAAATTGTCACTGTCCGAAAGGAAAAATCGTGTGGCCCAGAAGAAGGCCTCTTTCCTCAAAACTTTGGAGGAAGCAGAGGTGTAACCGTTCTTCATTCTGGAATTTTGCAATATATCCACAGACTATGTGTGTGAATCACCTAAGAATAAAGAAAATTCTATACAAGTGTGGATGAATCTATTAATTATCATTGCGTATATAATTTATACAAATATTTATTTTGAAGAAGTAATCGCCAAGATACAATTTGACCTCCTCTAATTAGAGATTTGGTTTAATGTAGAGTTAAATTTTGTTGTATGCCAAAACTTAAATTCATTTTTACGCGCATCTGATTCTGTTGTGGGGACCCATTTATTGAACGCCACAGTTTGCACGCGATCAGTCTAAGACAACTCTTTTGTATCTTGTATTATCCTTCTGGTTAATGGTATAGCTTTTACTTTCTCTTGTGCTGTTGAATGACGAATTATTTCTAATTTATTCCTTCATATATCGTATGTACAAAATCTAGATAATATACACAAGAAACGTTGCATTATATTAAAATCTCCGAATATCCGTTCTGTTACAATTTTTTATAACATCGTTAGTGTAAAAAAAATTCAGTTATTTTTGTAATCTGAATTTTGTTTCAAAGTGAAAACACGACTCGTGTCATTTGCAGGGTTTAGTTCAATGAGAATTGAACGTTCAGTATTCCATTAATGTATAACTAAATGTGGATAAGTAACCTTTATTTACGCTGAGAAGTTTGGTCAAACATGTTACCCAAGATTTTAACGAAAAAGTGATAGTCTGCTGCGAAAACCGGGTAACCGACCTTGTGAATCAAGCAAGCCGTTTTGAATGTCCGCCATGGAGGGTACAGACTTTACTTCGCCACGTGCCGCTACGCAAGGTGGTGATTTCAATAAACGTCGCGCTACTCGGTTGATGTCATCCTTAGATATTCTATCTGCAAATATCGTGGGTTTTTTAAATAAATGTTATTAAAGAACTGGACTTTTAAGAAATTACGGGAAGAAGAGTTTTACAAAGAGCTTACCAATGGCTTGCATGAAGTATTCAGGTCGTTTTCTCGAGCCAGTCGCTAGAACCTGTCTACCAATATCTTCGAATACAACAGGCCGTTGTTCTAAATTCATAAGTAGCATCGACTGCAATTGCTTTTTTGCTCTCTATATAAAAGATAAGATTTTTCAGGACGTAATCAACGATTAAGATAATGAGTTTCATTCAGTAAAAGTCAGATCCTAACTTATATATTTCTTAATTTCCTAAAATTTTGTTCTTGATATTTCAATATGTAAAACTGGCTCAGAAACATGAAGCAAGATCATACCGCTAATTCGTTATCCGAGATTCCGCTGGTCATGTTGACCATCTCGTGTACAATCACTTCTACCATATCCTTCACATGAGACGGTGTACACGAGGCATGAATACAGAATAAACCAGTGTCTGCATAAGCATGGTTGTATGCGGTTGCACTGTACAACCAATGATACCTAAAACAACTCTCGATTCAGTGCAGGCACGACATTTTTCTCAGCGCTTTGTTACAAAGTTAATAGGGAAAGAGATAAAAAAAATATATATAGAATAAAATATTTTATATTGTAAATCCTCTTCTTTTTAGACCTAATGAAAGCACAAAAATATATTACCTATTCAATACATTGGTGTACAAACGCGTGTACATGCCCTTTCCAGGACCGCCTGCACTAAAGCTGCCACCGCCTCCCATCATCATATTTAATACACACATAGCAACGAAATCTGGATCTTGATGGGAGCAGCCTTCTAAACCTATAACAACGTGTGACAATTCGGGTAATCCACTGGGTCCCGCATAAATCGGCACATTGCATTCCTCCTGTAAAAGATGCAAACAGGTTCTTTGTCTCTCTTAATCCCGCGATGAAAGCAAATGTAACACTCTATCGTGTGGATGACCATACCAAAGCATATCCTCCAGTGTATTGTGCGATAGACATATCGACAGTACTTGCGTTACTTCCCAGAACAAGATCAGATTGTTCCTCCCAGATGGGTTTCTGATCTACGAAATATCTACATCGAAGATAATATTATTATTACGTGAAAAAATATTTGTAATATTACGTCAACATCGTGCTTTGTAAAAAGGATGGTTAGAATGTGTTTAACTAGCGGAAAGTTAGCTGCAAAATTATTTTTATAAGCTACTTAAAAATTACTTCAGATACTTATGAATTCGTATGTAAATTACTTGTCGTCTATAGAAAATTTATGGCTATATTACTTGGAAACGGCGTGAACCAGGTCATCGTGTTCAACACCAACTCCAGCGACTACCATTCTATTAGGTACATAATGATGCTTGAGATATGTGTGTAAAGTTTTCCTATCAATCTTTTCGATGTTCTTTTCTGGACAGATCTTGGGCAAACCTAGTGTGTTCTGTTTGTACGCAGCCTACGGATATATCATACCCATATATATTTTCCTTCGCAATAAGTAAACTTGTAATTTTGCTAGGATATATCCAGAACTATTATTTTCAACTCACAGAATGAATCATGTCCATCAGTATAGGCTCTTGCTCTGGCCTGGTGTGTAAAGATTCCAATTCAAAGTGTACAGTTTGCCTGGCAATTTGTACCTGGAAACGATTTAACTTCGGTTTATACGTATGTATAAATACTCTTTCAAGTTTGATGCTTATTACCAATGCGGTGCAGTTTAATTAACAGACAAGATGCGACAGTGATTCCTTTTGTAGAATATTAAACGAGCGTACCTCCTCTTCCGTAATTTGAGGTCTCAAGACAATATCACCTAGAACTTGAGTAACTATATCCAACCCACGGCGTTCCGCCGATGCTGCGTAGACAAATGTATCCCGAGATGCTTGACAGTCGCATATACCCCCATGTTTTTCTAGGACTAGCATTATCTTATCCTTGCTGTCAAATGTATTTGTAGACTGTAACAAATAATAGTAGTTTTGTACACATCCGTGATATAATGAGACGATTAATTGTAAGACTTCGAGTAGTCTATTGACAGGTTTAAAATTACCAAGTAGACAGTACCAGTTACGAGTACAGTTCAAGAATCTTTAATACGCTTACGTGAGGATATTAATAGTAATACTTAATGAAGGAATCTTACACTAAATGCTAACTTTTCAAGAAAGTGCGAGATGCCGCTGGGATATGCCACCTCATGTCGTGGACCCGAATCAATGAGAACTGAAAATCGAGATGCTAGTATAACGGTCTGTACACAGATCCAGGATCTAGCCGATAATAACGAGATCACGCTCGACTCACCACCTATGGTGCAAAATTGTCCAAATCTATTCTCGGACGCGACTTTCAAACCATTTGGCAAGACTGTGATCTGCGTCGTTTGATGCTCCTCCTTCGCGGTTGAATAAACAGCTCTCGGCAAATTCGGGATGGGTTCTGTCAGCGGTGGAAATGACGTAACATTCTTCCTCTGCGTATCCTTCAAATCGGGCGGTATTCTTTGAGAGGAAAAGTTACACCGCTGCCAGGCATTGAAATATCGCGAGGTGGAACTGAAAAATAAAAATACACATATGATAAACTCTCCGTAGAATAAAGATATTAAATGTATACTGTTCTTCTTCTCCTTCAGACGGACAAGGAGGTTATAACGGATCTACGGCTTGGTTTCGCGAAATGATTCGATGTCACGTTGTCGCAGTCACCTTTTCTTAATCGCAACGATTAACGGCTTTTGCAACATCCTCGAAAGCATCTTGACAACTCGGGAAGATTTGTAACATACAGATGTAACTCCAACGTCTCCAACCGAGCCGCTACCGCGCCACTGCCGCCGCTGCTACCAAAGGCGCTACAGCTACAAATGTCTAGGAAAAAAAATGACAACGAACCTCTCTTGCGTTTATCATATAACGAATTCGCAAGTGTGAGAACACGCTCGTTAACGATGCATGTCGTTAATGTATAGGGCAAAATTTTAGCTTTTTTAAATAATAGGTTAGATTGCACATGAAGATTATAGATGCGCTCCGATATGTTTCTCCAAAAGTCTGTTCAAACCATGCACGCATGAATATCTGGGCATCTATCATGCGCCTAGTTTATGGAAAAGCTGCAAGTTGATTGGCTAAGCATTTCTTGGAAATGAACTAGAGTTCTTGGATCGTGGACCATGGTGGAA
>NW_011967161.1:332205-341797 GCF_000949405.1 Vollenhovia emeryi | reverse complement strand
ACGCAGGTTACGCTGCATGCGAGAGCACCTTAAGGTCCATGGGTTTTCGGGAGGTGGCGCGTAAGCGGCATTGGAACACCCCTTGGGTTTAAAATGTCGACGTGTAACATGTAGTCGACACTGACAGGCGGTGGTAAAGCTCGTCGCAGAGAGAAAAGAGAAAACAGAGAGAAATGGAGTATTTTAAAAGCAGCCTGAAGTCCGTCTTGGGAACCGCTCCCGCCGGTACGCAACCAACGGGTGCCGATACGGTGAGTGGAAACGACGAACCTTGCACTTTTCATACGCCGAAGGTTACTTGCCAGTGTTTTGGACAATTGCCATGCGTCCCTACGAGGTGACGTCGCTGATCATCCACTGCGATCGTATCGGTCCAGTCTCAGGCTCGAGCTTCATAATGGAGAAGAAGAGGTTGCCGACTAACCTCCTTGCCGGCAAAACTTAACTTACAGGTAGCTTATGATGTGCCATTCCTCTTACGACATTTGTGCTCTACGATACAGGTGGAGAGACTAGTTGACAGGCTGCAGTCTTCTACTTTGCTCGACGACAGAAGGGATGCATGCCGCGCGCTCAAGGCGTTGTCCCGCACTTACCGCGTGGAAGTGGGTGCTCAGGGAATGGACGCGCTCAGGCAGGTGCTGGAGATGGACAGAACGGATTGCGAGATAATCGGCCTAGCCCTGGACACTTTGTGCAATATAACAAATCCCGAGACGTTTGACGAAGAGGGTGAGAAGACCAAGTGCCTTCGACTGTGGCACTTTTCAATTTCACATCTAATCGCCCCGTGTTATTTCAGTGGATAAACACGGCCCCAAGAGTCAGATAGGCGAACAGTTTACGGAAATATTCATCAAGCATCCGGACAGCGTCGGTTTGGTGCTGACGTTTCTCGAGGAGTTTGACTTTCGTGTCAGGTGGCCGGCGCTGAAGCTGCTGACGCACTTGCTGGCAAACAGATCTAAAGATATTCAGGAAATAATCCTAGTCAGTCCTATGGGTGTCTCTAAGCTGATGGATTTGCTGAGCGACAGCAGAGAAATCGTACGCAATGACGTACGTTAAATTTAATTTTGAGCAGACGCTTCTGAAATGTAAAAACCCGCGGTGCACTTACGACGTGTTATTTATATTTTTCGCGTAGGTTTTGCTGCTGCTTATCCAATTGACAAAAGGCAACGCTAATATACAAAAGATAGTGGCGTTTGAAAACGCGTTCGATCGCATATTTGATGTTATCGACCAAGAGGGCAACGCGGATGGCGGTATTGTCGTGGAAGATTGTCTCCTATTGATGTTAAATCTTCTCAGGGGAAACGTCAGTAACCAAAACTTCTTCAAGGAAGGTAACATACTCATTCCATTGGATTTCTCGAATAATTTGTCTAATTTTTGCTGTTCTGTAATAAATTTCATGTTGCGACGTGCAGGTAGCTATATTCAAAAGTTGACACCAATGTTCCAAATTCCCAACGAAACGGAGGACAACAATCTTGGCGGATGGAGTCCACAGAAGGTGTCCAACGTTCACTGCATGGTGCAGGTGGTACGGGCGCTGGTAGCGCCGAGTGCTCCTGCTCAGGTAGTTAAAAAATGCTAGCGCTGTGTTCGGTTTATAATACTTGTCTGTTGTTAACTTCGATTAAATACCGAACGATTGTTCGCGTGAAGGCTGTCGCAGCTTGTCAGCGAACTATGAGGGCGTGCGGATTGTTGCAAGCGCTGTGCGATATATTGATGGCTAGCGGAGTACCGGCGGACGTATTAACAGAGACCATTAACACTGTAGCGGAAGTAATAAGAGGGAATGCTAGTAATCAGGAATTTTTGGCGGGTGTTATGGCACCGAGCACGCCTCCAAGGTAAACCGACGTATGTTACGCACGCTCGTTTTATCTCGCACACGGCGCCGTAGCAATCAGAATAATGAACGACTTAAAAATTATATACAAGTATATCATAGGCCGGCTATTGTCGTTCTACTGATGTCCATGGTGAACGAAAAACAACCGTTTGTTCTACGATGTTCAGTATTGTACTGCTTCCAATGCTTCCTGTATAAGAACGAAGTGGGGCAGACGCAGTTAATCCAGACGTTGTTGCCGCAAGGCAACGAGGCGCCGTCGCTAACCACAGGTTTGTGGGCTTTTTATAAAATGTAGACTTCCGATTCTAGACAAACGGTCCTGACTGAAACACGAAATAACGCACGACTATTTCACATATATCTGTTGTTAGGACAGCTGTTGTGCGGCGGACTGTTTTCTTCAGATTCTCTGTCAAATTGGTTCTCCGCCGTGGCGCTGTCGCACGCCTTGATCGAGAATATAAGTCAGAAGGAACAGCTTCTAAGAGTACTCCTCGCAACTAACATCGGGAAACCGCCGGTTACGCTTATGCAACAGTGCGTGATGCTGTTGCAGCAGGGTAACAAAACGCAGTGTAAACTGGGCCTGCTGATTCTGCTTTGTCGATGGACCTCGTACTGTACGCTCGCGGTGAAGTCATTCCTGGCTATCGACTCCTCGGTGGCGTATCTAACAGCCCTCTTATCATCGCAAGAAAACAACGATGACTTACAAGAGACCCTGCTGCAGAGTATGTGCGCCTTACTTATCGGTATTTGCGTACACTTCAACGATGATAGCGTACCTACTTACACGAAGGTAAAACCAACTGATTATCGGATCTAGTATATAAAGTGCGATTAATAGAAGAAAGTCCTCTGTTATAAGATGGGTTTCTATGAGATGGCAGGTTTTCAACACTCAAATTCAATCACGAATTTTTTTCGCAACGATTACGCAATCTAACAATAAATTTTCCACCAAGCAAATTTCGCTACAAAGGCAATAAATTCATGGTGGAATCAACTGATGGTGCTTATTAATTTAACAGAAACCCTGCTATCCCATAGCAGAATGTTTAAATCTGTATATGGAATAAAGAATCGCATACGGATACTACGTGGTATCTCGATTAACAGCTCTGTATCATTTTACAGGAAAAAGTGTGCAATTTAATTGAAAATAGAATTGGTTTGGAAAAGTTTCAAGATGCGATTGGTGGTATCGCCAGACATGAAATATACTCTCGAACGTTAAAACATCCACAGCCGTCAGCTAAAGCTCCGTCGGAACTTTTACTCGATCACGAGTTTTGCAGGCTGCTAAAAAGTTTGGAAGGTACTTAGATGTCAAATATCTAAATTTTTAATAATGATAAAGAAAATTAATATCGTTTGTTTCGTTTTAACACCAAGTGAGATTTTCTTCTTCCCAGGTGTTATAATAAAATCGGTGATAGAGGCCAATAATGAACAGCAGAACAAGAATCAATTGTCTGTGATGAACTTACCTGATAATACACTGGTTTCACAATATAAAGATCTTATTAGAGAACAGGATATACAAATTCAAAGGTTAAATCAAGCCAATGATTTTCTTACAAAAGAGAAACAAGAACTTGAGGTAGTAAACGAATTTCTCTTTAAAGAAAAACATATATAAATAGAATATATTTTTCAAAAAGTTTTTATCGCAGGTACAAGTACAAGAACTTCGATCGACCGTCAGTCATCTACGAGATCAAAATTTGGTACTACGAGCTGCACAAGCTAATATAGGGGACGGAAAAGAAACAATTGCTTCTAGTAATAATGTAGATTTCGAAAAAGAATTGCAGACGTATAAAACGATGGTTGCAGATTTAGAAAATCGTTTAGCGGAAACGCACATAACGCAACAGCACAATGAGAGGAGCAAAGATAACAAAGAATCAGAATTAGAGTCTCAATTAAAAATGAAGACGGATGAACTTGAGGCACTGAAGAAGGATCAAGAGGATCTTTTAGAACTCTTGACAGATCAAGATAATAAAATTACGCTGTATAAAGAAAGATTGATTGAATTAGGGGATAAGGTATGTTTTATAAAACTTCTTCGTATAATATGTGATAAGTAAAATGTGCCTTCTTTTTTTAGGTAGAATCTGATGAAAGTTCGGGCGAACTTGACACAGACGATCAACCAGAATCAAGCAATTAAGATGCTTTATTGACGTTCCTTGATGATAAATTAATAAAAAAATTGTTGTCAACGAGCAAATTTTTTTCTTTAGATTTTCTAAGATTTCATTTCATGTGTCATAAATAATAATGTATACATGTATCAAATAGATTTGCAA
Organism: Vollenhovia emeryi; assembly: GCF_000949405.1. NCBI lineage: Eukaryota > Metazoa > Arthropoda > Insecta > Hymenoptera > Formicidae > Vollenhovia > Vollenhovia emeryi. The sequence goes on along the minus strand of NW_011967161.1, from coordinate 337,609 downwards.
AACGCGTATACAAATACATGCACACAATTGTATAAATGAATGTTAAACCATGTTCTCAGACACTAAAATGTATAAATTTGATATTTAACGAAGAGATATTTTAAGTAAACTGAACCATATTCTAATTCTGTGTAATTGTGTTCCAACATACATATATTCAGGTGCTCAACAAGTTTGTAAAAGAAAATGATAAATTGTGAAAGCAGACTGCACGTGAACTAAAGAAATTGTCGTTAAACATTCCTATATATACTTACATATAATTTTATATCCAGACTTTAACAAACTATATTTATAGAGTTATCCAACAAAAAATGTATTTATTATATTTATTTTAAATAACTTATTCTACTACCTACAAATGTACAATTAATAGGACTGACGGGGACAACATTTGTAAATTCCCATTTTCAGCAGTTTAATATACAGAGCTCTATAAATACATCTTGAAGCTTCTCTTTAACGCTCCTGTAAATTTTTGTGACTGGCTGCGGGATGTCATAATATCTAGCCAGTAATATCAAGTAACTAGCAGGTGAGAATTTTATCCAGTGCAACGGTTCACACTGCGCTTTGCCGTTGTTTCATGACCGCCTGAACACACTTCGCCATGGTTAAAGACGCTCGCGATACTACGTCGGTCATGAAGAACTGATCTAGCGTCTTATGTTTGATGTCCACAGAATCTGATAAGAATGATCCTCCGGACTGTTGCTATATAACAACATATAAGGGATAATATTGTTATCCTCACATTTAAGAAGTTTGTCTAATCAAGATACAAACCTTGGCCATCTCCAAAGCTTGTTTGAAGTAATTAGCTGATTCCACATCGCCATATCTGACTAGATGAGGCGCAACTTCTTCAAGCCTGAATCTTACGTCGTTCAGATTGTCGTACGGCAAAGTAACCCCAACCATCTATAACAATTTAACAAAAAAATATACAATTATTATTTTCAATGATTTCTTGACGATCGGACATTTACAGAAGATTTTGCAATGCGAATTTACCTCGGAAAGAGCGCGAATAATTTTCCAATCTGGACGGGCTAAGCCAGGTGGTGTAATTGCCGCGCACGTTTGTTGGGAGCGGCCTTCGGTGTTGACGTAACTTGCGACTTTTTCGGTGTACGCTGCTCCAGCCAATACAACGTCCGCAATGGCTGCTCCAGCATCACCGTGACTTCCTAAAATCATGAACGATGATTATAATTCACGATTAAAAATTACAACTTAATATTCATGGATAAATATAAATACTATTAATTTAAAGCAGAAAAATTTAAACAGCTGTTAGCATTGTTATATGCATACCTATATAAATGATACATGTGTTTGGGAAATCTTCTTTCTTAATATTTGCATCGTCAGCACCCAAAAGGAACAGAACTTTCGGTTGTTGCTCCTTGATCTCTTCTATAGTCGAGCCATAACCGATATCTAAAGCAGCGACTTGAGACGCGTTTGTATGCAGTACGTTCAAGATCTTCCAATCCTGGGGAGTCTAAGGTAAAACATAATTAATAAAATTTCCACAAGATTACCACACAAAGGATTCAGTAGTAGCTCACTTTTGAGTGTTCTCCTAAAGCTTTAGCCAAAGCCTGCGTTTCATAGAGAATCTTAGCTCCGTCCTTTCGAGTTAGCTGATCAGCGCCCAGGATAACGAGTGGCTTTTTAGCCTCTTTCAGAGTCGCGCAGAACGGATGCGAGCCGTTTTGCAATTTTGTTATCACATCGAAAGACTCTCCCAAGTGCTAAGAGAAAATTACATAGAATTATTTTGTAAAATAATGTATACATATACTATTATCGCAAAATAGATAAAAGTCGGCGGTATACCTCGTGTTCGTATGTTAGGTCTACATCCGGGCCAATAAAAGCAATGGTTTGTTCGCCGTGCAGGTAGCCCTTCCTGAGACGCGTGTTTATCAGCGGGGCTTCGTATCGTGGATTTGTACCGATTAATACTACAACGTCCGCATCTTCCACCGCGGCGATAGTGTTGTTCAGAAGGTAGCTACTCCGGAGATCGATGCCGGAGCCGTCTTTCGGGTAGCTCTGTTCCGTGGCCAGTCCCTCGCTGCCCAGTTTGTTCACCAAATCTTTCATAGCGATCAGGGCTTCCGCGTCCGTCAATTTTCCAGCAATTGCAGCGCACTTGTCCGCTGGCACATTCATTAGAGGTCTAGCAGCTAATCGGCATAAAAGGTGTTATCGAACGATCCGATTACTGACGAAATATGGTGACTCTATTGAATATAGACGCGTAATAAATACTGATCAATTCTAACCAGCGATAAGTGCGTCTTCCCAATCCACAGCTTCCAACTTTCCATTGACCTTCATCATCGGCGTGATGAGTCTTTGCCTCCTGAGTCCGTCGTACGAGAAACGAGCTTTGTCCGAGAGCCATTCCTCGTTTACCTCCTAGAAAAATTATACCGTTAACTCAACGTAAGTATAATAGTAATGTATAAATGCAATAGAATTACGCTTTTTTTATATGCCTTACTGCAAATTCAAGTATCGAAGTATTTACCTCATTAACTCTTGGTAGTATTCTCAGGACCTCTCCGGTTCTGTGAGAGATAACTATATTGCTACCAACGGCGTCGTGGACGTCAATACTGTCAGTACGACGCGTCTCCCATGGGCGAGCGACGAACGCGTATGGTTTACTAGTCAGCGCACCCACTGGACACAGGTCGATGATGTTGCCAGACAATTCGGACAAGAACATTTTCTCGACGTATGTCCCGACCTTTAAAATCGTCACGTGACTATCGTACAAGTTTTTAAGAATAACGTCGTTTAACGAAGACTAAAGCACGTGATATGGAACACCTAAATGTCTCGAGAAACCAAAATTCTCTTATACGGCAAGAGATTAAAAGGAAATAATTAACTAAATTTTCAACTCGGTCCTTCTAAGGTTTAAATCAATTACAGTGTGAACGCCTTTATTTTTTAAGGACCTGGCATAGATGAAGGTGGCCACTTGAATGATCCCGGCTGCCGTGCAATATTATAACACGTGAATTCACCGACGACAATGATTCCATCTAAGGGGGAAAAAAACCCGTGTGGGTCCGTTTGCAACGGTGCAACAGGATGGAATAAATATTCACGGCACAACGGATTCACATGATAATTCAAGTGGCCACCTCCATCTGTGCCAGGTCCTTAAAAAGTAAAGGAAATGATTAATCTTTTTTTCTTTTCCGTTCGAACTTTTCCACGTGTGCAAGCGAATGATTATATTGCAGATACATGTAAAACATTGCATTTGCCTGCATATCGTTGCCACGGCCGGTGGTTCCCAAGTCGTCGATACCAGCCACTTCCGACGCGAAGCGAATGCACCTGGTGCAATGTATGCAGCGTGTCATAACTGTCTTGATTAGCGGCCCCATGTCCTTGTCCTCCACCGCTCTTTTCCCAGAGAAGTTAATGTCGACGAACCTACTCCTGTCAGTTCCGAAAGCCATACTTTGATCCTGCAGATCGCACTCGCCGCCCTGATCGCAGATTGGACAGTCCAGCGGATGATTGACCAGCAGGAACTCCATGACACCCTCGCGAGCTCTCCGTGTCAAGTCGGAGTTGGTTTTCACTCTCCAGCCTTTCATCACCGGCATAGCGCACGCGGCAACCGGCTGCAAGGTAGGTTTAAAAACAAATACAGTCGATTAATCGTCGAGGCGCCTTGTTCTTCTTGGCCGACCCGCTCCGTCGCGTACCTTGACTTGCTTCTCTATCTCGACAAGACACATCCTGCAATTTCCGGCTACGGCAAGACGTTCGTGATAACAGAATCTTGGTATTTCAACTCCCACCTTGGCGGCAGCCTGGAAGGAACGTTCTCGTGTAAATCATCCACTTTTAATATTAAACACAATACACATGTTAGGATGTTTGTAAGATGTAAGTACGATGATAAGAATCTGCTTGTATCGTTTATTTGAAATTCATATATAGAGTTTTTTATGATGAAAATAAAAATGTCTTTTACACTTAACGCCAGATTTAATTTCTGAGTCTATACACAGCTCACATATGGATATGTGGAAGCTGACGACTGGGAAATCGCTGAAATTAGACAGAATGAATCGAATTACACACTTTACTGTGGAAGAGATCTACTATGTTTAGTATACAACGCAAAAGAAATTTAATAAACTCACAGATTTGTAAGAATTAATGTAAAGAAGTAAAATGAGTCTAGGAACTTGAGAAATAGATCGGAAACGGTTTTGAAATGGCCATCAAGTGAAATATTCCTCGGAGAGGATTTTGAAACGCGACCCTCGATCCAAGTGCGTGTCCTTAAACTCGTTAAAAGACAAAGTGCCGCAACCACTCTGTCCATCACTACACAACCGAGTCGTGCCAGATTCCCAACTTCTTCGCATTAATTTTTGCAAATCTACGAATTCATTACATTTCCTTCGAGTTACATACTAAAATTTATAGACTCTTCTACAGCGAGGTGTTTAATTCGCTCCGTTGTCTGCTACCATAAAAAAGCTGTTTAATTTCAGCGATTTCCCAGTTGCCAGCTGCCACATCCGAGCTGCGTATAGGCTGAGAAGTTGAATCGCGTCTCTGGTGAGAGGGGACGAGCGACGAGAGCTGAAGAGCAGAGGGAACGTGGAAAATATGCGGACGCGAACCTGCAGGACCGTCGTTCCCGGCGGCACTTGCACGGGCTTGTCGTCGATGAAGAGCTCGACCAACTCCTGCTGCGACTTGCTGGACGTCGCGTGGAAACTGGCGGCGCAGTGCCTTCCACCCGCCAGGCCTGTGGCCCGCACGACCGGTAGTCTCAACATCTCGCCACGGACTAAGCTAAGCAACACCAGTTTATTATTATGTAATAAACAAACTTTGCCGCACGGCCAATGGCGAATTAACCTAACTCGGGCAGGGGACAAGAGCGAGACGTGTCTCTCCGAAAGGGTATCATATCGCACCGCGACGAGATACCCTAGCGAGACATCTTGGCGATCGATTCGCCGAGGTTCGTTTTAACGGCGCAAGAATTGCGCAACGTAAGCCGCGGTTAAATGAAGCTATCGCGGCTGCACTCGGGGACAAGGTATATGTTACCTTCGCTGAACGTCAGAAACACCCGACGACCCGCACTGAGCCCATGGCGAGCAATGGCGAGTTCGATTTGTGGAACGTACGCACTTGTGTTGGACACTTTCGCGTCACCGTGTATAGCCCGATGACGCACGTATGTGCACGTATATGCACGTTACGCACGTCACATCCGTAAAGCCTCGTCTACACAAAAGTCGTAAAGTCGTAGTCGTAAGAATAGTCGACTGTGATTGGTCAATTCTTATGTATCTGACGGAATTGACCAATCGCAGTCGATTAGGCTGGGTCTACA
>NW_011967161.1:321196-329358 GCF_000949405.1 Vollenhovia emeryi | reverse complement strand
GAATAATCGACTGCGATTGGTCAATTCTTATCGAGCGACTACGACTACGACCATTGTAGACAGAACCGAGAATCATTGTAGCGGAGGCTTTACCCCTGGTCCACAATCTTGCTTTAAGTAAGTTGTAAGCCTTAAGCCGTAAGAAATTAACCAATCACAGGTGAGAGTGAGGGGAATAAATGCCTGCGATTGGTTAATTTCTTACGGCTTAAGGCTTACAACTTACTTAAAGCAAGATTGTGGACCAGGGGTTATTCTTACGACTACGACTTTACGACTTCTATGTAGACGTGGCTTAAGAAATGCTACACTAGTTCACCAGTGTAGCAAACAGAAAACAAGCCTCACATGTCCAACCGCGATCACGTGGTCGCGTAACAAATACGCGAAGGGGGGCGGGCAACGGCGTAGGCAAAAGTGTAGCGAAGGTTCAGCGCATTAAAGAGAGCCACGGAGAGGTTAGGGGTCGTCGGGGGGGTAGAGAGAGAGTTCTCAGTGAGGACTCGTGCAGCCTACGCGTCAGGGAGGCGAAACTACTTTCCCCGACATTGGGAGGATCGCCCTGGAGGATCGTCGGAGCTCGCGCCGCCCTCGCACCGAGTGTCCTCGGGGTCAATTCGGAGCTGGTTCCGCTTGGACCTGTCGACTCCCAACTTGGTCCCCGACTCGCACCCGAGGCTGTGAGTGAGATACAGATACCCCAGCGAATCGTAGACAACGGTTTCTCTGTAACTTAGGATACAACAGTTGCCACAAAATTACCGTAGTTAAGAATACGACGTCGGGATACAATAATCAATTTTGTATATCAATTGTTGATGTAGCAGCCGATTCAAGATGTCCGAGAAACTCCCGAGTGGTCAACCGCAGCCCATTGTTAAGATAGGCCACTATACACTAGGCCAGACCTTGGGCGTGGGTACATTTGGCAAAGTGAAAAGTACGTGTATAACGTGTATAAGACTTCCTTTATATGCTGCTCCGCCAAAAATTATGCGCCTTCTCACGCGGTACTGTTCGCAGTTGGGGAGCACGTTTTGACGAAACACAAGGTCGCCGTGAAGATACTGAACCGTCAGAAGATCAAGAGTCTGGATGTCGTGGGCAAAATTCGCAGAGAGATACAAAATCTCAAGCTCTTCAGACATCCACATATCATTAAGTTGTGAGTAGCAGTTAACCGTAGAATTTTAGTTGTTCGTGTGCAATAAAGTTCGCGTGCGCGAGTCTTTTATCTTAGGAATAAATTGTAAAGTAAGATTTAATTTCGTGGAAGAAAGAGAAGAGCTTGTGGTTCGAGCGAGATGTCAGTATGCATCTTATATTTGGCTCCTTTGAAATAAAATAAAATAGCTTGAATAATCCGGTCCTAATGTATGTTTCACAGATATCAGGTCATAAGTACTCCTACAGATATATTCATGATAATGGAATACGTCTCGGGTGGAGAGTTGTTCGATTATATCGTTAAGCACGGCAAGCTTAAGGAGTACGAAGCGCGGCGGTTTTTCCAACAGATCATATCGGGCGTCGATTATTGTCACCGACACATGATAGTGCATCGTGACTTGAAGCCAGAAAATCTTCTGTTAGATCACAATCTCCACGTGAAAATCGCGGACTTCGGTACTTGGATATAATTGGCATAATCGACACGCGCCCCCCGTTGCAAACAGATGATAAAATCTTGTACGAAAATGTAGGTCTGTCGAACATGATGATGGACGGCGAGTTCTTGCGTACCTCGTGCGGCTCGCCAAATTACGCTGCGCCAGAAGTGATATCCGGCAAATTATACGCCGGCCCCGAAGTCGACATTTGGTCGTGCGGTGTGATATTGTACGCGCTACTCTGCGGCACCTTGCCATTCGACGACGAGCACGTTCCTACTCTCTTCCGGAAAATTAAGTGTGAGTTCTCCTCCCGCTCGGGGAGAAATGCCAGCCGATATTTTCTCGATAGCGCTGGACACTTTCTCAACGGGCACCTTAAGCGGCAGCTAACTAATCAGAGTCTTCTTTAATTTCAGCCGGTGTCTTTCCCATTCCGGAATACTTGAACAAAACCGTCGTCAGCCTCTTGTGTCACATGTTACAAGTGGATCCAATGAAGAGGGCGACCATCGAAGACATTAAGTATATCGAATAATACACTTCTTCGGGATATATTCAGTTAATACGTTGCTACATTTTTGCATACATTTTGCAGAAAACACGAGTGGTTCCAAAAGGATTTACCATCGTACTTGTTCCCGTCACCCGTCGAACAAGATTCATCTGTTATCGATATAGACGCCGTGAACGAAGTTTGCGAGAAGTTCAACGTGAAAGAGCCGGAGGTGCATTCCGCGCTGCTGGGCGGCGACCCGCACGATCAGCTGGCGATCGCTTATCACTTAATCATAGACAATAAGAGAATCGCGGATGAAGCCGCCAAGGCGGAATTAAAGGACTTTTATGTGGCGTCTAGTCCTCCGCCGGTAGCGTTCAGCCCAAACGAGACGAACAGCAGTCCATTGAGGCCTCATCCAGAGAGAATTGCACGTATGTAAAAAATATGAACGGGACAAATACGGCTCACGTTAATTCTCAGCGAGTCTCTCCCTTCCCCTCATTCTGTACCTAGGAATAGATCTGTGGGATTACTAGGAAAATATCTTAGCCATCCTTTGTACATGTACTGTACGCGTAATAATAATGTTACAGCATACCGTGAACGTCAAGGTTCGCAGGGCAGCGCACCCGCACAGACGCAAGGCAGTCGCGGTACGCCTGTGAAGAGGGCGAAGTGGCATTTAGGAATTAGGTCGCAATCCAAACCCAACGATATTATGAATGAAGTTTATCGTGCTATGAAGGCGCTTAATTTTGTAAGATCAACGAATCGCATCCTGTACCGACTGGTACGCTTAAACGCGACGTCACGCAAATTGTCCTTTTTTTTTCAGGAATGGAAGATCGTGAATACATACAGCGTTCGAGTAAGACATAAAAACGAATTGACCGACAGGTATAGCAAGATGTCGTTACAATTGTATCAAGTTGACCACAAGAGTTATTTATTAGACTTCAAATCCTTGTCTAGCGAAGAAGAAGACATTGGACGAGGTAAATTATTTATATATTTAATTGGGTACTTTTAATATATCACTGATTAAATACATAAAAATTTACGTATAAAAACTGTACTCTTTTAGATCCGACATTACCGCCTCCGCAAGCAACGGGCCATCACACAATGGAATTTTTCGAAATGTGTGCAGCATTAATTACACAATTAGCACGATAGCGTGTCTGCTTCTTTTTAAAAAGTTATATTAAATCCTGTTATATATATATATTATGCTTTTAACATTGTATAGTTTGAAATAAATGCAAATGGTATTGTAAACCTACACATTATACAATTAAGTCTTGCCTTTCACAAAATAATTTTAATAAAGGCTATATTTTACGTGCTCGGTTGATTTTTCATTTGAATTCTGAAAATGTGATCGTAATGCAAATGTAAAATATACACCTCTAACAACATTGTAGTTGTAAAAATTAACGGACAGCAGTATCTACATACGTAATCATTTATTATTGAGTACTATAATTGAATGTTTACATTATTACAATCTATTATAAATTACAACACAAATATATATTTATCTAAATGATTATTAATCTTATCATTTATTATTGTATTTTTTTATTTACGAAATCGGTTCGCTATCAGAAAAACCAAAAAATATGTGCATACGCTTATAGAAAAATATACATTACTATATCCTTGTCATATTTAAATTTGTCTCGTGTATATGTCGTACGTACAAATGAATTTGCTTTAATGGGTCATGCATGTGAAAACGTAATCGTGATTTTCCTTACAATTGACGAGATTTATAATAGAAGCTTCTCAAATTAATATACATAACAATCGAGTTAACTACCGTGTGAAAATATACGCTGTAAATTACTTAAACATTTAAACATTTGTCGATATCACTATATAATGTCTTATGGTGAAATCCATTTAAGCACCATCTGTCATTGGAATATTGGTAATTAAAGATAAAATATACATAATGGCACGTTCCAAACCTTGTCTCATACAAATACACGATCCTCGTGATGCTGCCAAAGAAACTGCCTATTATCTGTTATCCAGCTTGCCTTACTTCACATATCAAAATTGGCAAAAAAATATATGTATATATAAATTGGACCATTTTATACTTTGTCGTATGTTTAAACGGAAGAGAATCTTGCCTGAACGCATTCATTGATATGGAATACTCCCAGTTTTGTTTATCTTAATACTGCGCACAATTTTAGGAAGAATTTTATGAAGAACTTATGCAACTCGTGACTACAATGATGATGACGATGATGTTAATGATTATGATGGAAATGTCAAATGCACATAGTAAGTAAAAAAAAAAGGTCCCAATAGTGGAATATATCACGTATCATTATCTAAAATTATATTGCAAAAATATAATAAAACAACAAATGTAATCAATAGTACAAGTTTGTTTTCTTTTGTAAATAGCAAATATATTACACAATGTATGAGATTTCAATGTATAATCCCGGTACACGTAAGGTGTTTCACCATTATTTCAATAGCAGTACTTGAATAGTCGATACGCTGACAATTTTAGAATATATATTTGTTCCCAATGAAAATTCCATTGGAAACACAAGAATCTGCTATTAAAATAATTCCCAATAATCATACACAGTATCCTGTGTAATTGTGAACAACTTTCTGATACAATTAACCTTTCCATCATTATATATAAATACAACTCTCTAACACGACGTGCTGTTCCAACTGGTGGCACAACCTATGGCTAACAGATATTGTATGTGCCATGGCATCGAGGTTTCATAGCCTACCGAACAACTGTACTTCTTACGAAATATTTCAATACCTCGAGCATTTCTTTCGGGAGTGTTAATAATAGTAAAATGAAATAATGTCAAGCAAGTATATACAGTATGCTTTTATCATAGTCACTTATGACTAGAAAATATTATCGTATATTCAGAGCAGAATATACCATTCCACAACTTTAGGAATATATAACTGTGGTATTTGCTAACAAAACATTTTAAAGAGCACACACATGCTTTCTTTTCTACTGTAATATTCATAAATAAATGTGATAAATTACTTCTATCGATAATCTTCTATAAAATCAACAAATCCATGATGAGAGGTCATTGAGTGTAGATGAAGAACTGGGCATGTACCGAACCGTTCATCTCTCGAGCACTAATAAATTTCTGAATAAACAATAAAAACTTATACATACGTGAATATTAAACTAGTGCGTTACATTAATATCTATATAAGAAAAATGTAGGGTATTATATATGTAACATGCCTAGCTACATGTACGACTGTAAATTATAAAACCATTTAGTACATGTCAGAGTATATATCTAATAAATACTGTTTCCTTACAAAAATCATTTTGTCCGCTACTTCACCGAAACGTGGTTTTAATCTTTCGTAAAATAAAATCGTACTAACATATACAATTAATATGTTATACTACATCTAAGAATAACTTTGTAAGATTATGCTTGTGCTTTGGGAAATTAGCAACGTACAATATAAAATGATGGAGTGGCGTGTGACTAAATTAACATACTGCAGAGATGCTCACGCACATCTCTAAACATTTCTTACACTTCAACATATTGCACAAAGTTTGGAAGTTCATTCTTACAGTATATCATATGCAGCAATGTAAGAGGTACAGTTGTTCAGACTTGGGCGTATATGCGTCTTTGAAATGGCACATAGAATATATGTCAATAGTAACCCTAAATTTTGATAATACAGGAGGCGTCTCTCCCTTCGTGCCGCACGTGTGGCGCACACCACGCTCGGGGAACTTCTGTTAAATCTCCTGATTGTCTTCACCAGTCTCATTATCTACAAACTCCACGTGCGTGAACGGGAAGTGCCCGACCTTGCCGTGCAATTCACCCTCCCACTGGCCATTGATATTAGTCTTTGTCACTTTTATCATGTCACCTACTTCTAATTTTAGCGCGGTTTTATCGTACGCGTTCGGCACCCTCGCCTGTTTCACTTTGGCAAAGGCCGGCAGTGTTCTCTGAATGTTCGATCTTCGCGTTATGGTCGCCTGTCCCGTCGTTTCCGCGTGAGGCACCTGCGACGTAGGCCCTGAATTCGAGTTGGAGCCGGAACTGCCGCCGCTCTCAGGCCGCGAGTTATTCTCTATTATCATATGACTATCGTCGTCGTACTTCTGTACGTACGGCACGGGTATCGAACCAGTTTGGCCGACACTATTTCTCGCCGTCCACCACTGCTCTTCGTCTTTCGATATTACAGTAAGTATATCACCTGTGTTACAAGCGCTTCGTTAATACGGCTGTTAAGAAACAGAACTAATTGACCGAAATGAACAAGTCGATATATACCTTTCCTAAAGGGTAAGTCTTCCGAGTCGTTGCCTTCAAAATCGTACTTGGCAATTACCCTCTGCGTCTTCTTTGGCGCTGGCCTAATTAGCGGTGTGGTGTCTAAGTAGTGAAGCTTATAGAAGGCGAGGAGACTCGGGATGTCCGGAAACATCTGATCCCCGATCCGATAACGAATCTGATCCCCCTGCTGGATCTTATTGATGATGTAGTGGCTAACTTTACTGTCCTCCCGTACGCACAGTACAAAATCGCCGTGTATGGAGGTGCTGTCTCGCACTAAAAATACACCGCCTTCTTTCTCGCCCATCAACAAGTCGGACGCATCCTGCCGTGACATAGCACCAAAGTACCAGCTAAAAGAGAAAAACAAAAAAAAAGAATCAGACAGTTAACACGACACAATTTTTCATTCCGGCAAAGTGGGGCAAGTCCCTCTCGCGAGTGAAAAAACAAACTTGTCACCTAAATATTACAGCTAAATGACTAAGCTCCTCCTACTTCTTTTCTAGGACAAAAACAGAGCGAGAGGAAAGGCGCCGGGAACTTTGGTCAGCTTCAACGAGCGCTCGACGCAGGAGGAGAGGGTCTGCAGGATCGACACCCAGGGAACACCCGAGAAGTTAGGAGATTTGTACTCCGCGCCGTCCCGACACTCGTGAGGCGAGCAACGACTCGTGTGGCACGGACCAAAGGCGGTCTATCCAGTGCTCCGAGATCGAGTGCACCGGGAGGACGGTCGGCACCGTTCTCGCGCGGCGCGGCCGCAATTTCGTACGGCCATTACGCCAATAGCGCCTAATGCGAGCGTGACGCCCGGCCGATGAATGAAAACATGGGAATTCTCCCGCACGCACCTCGACTTGTCATACTGATCGAAGGTCGCAGCCATTGTCGCGGCCGATCGGTGGAGGGATCCGGGGGCGAGAAACGGCCAGCCTTTTTCCTTCGTCAATTGTCAATTAATGTATCACGCGGCACGTCCGACGGGGAGGGAAAGAGAGAGAGGGACCCGGCCGAGCTGCCGCATAGTAAGAGGGGCAGCAAAACGCTCTCGCGCGAGCCACCGCCGCGGGACGTGACGCGCGGGACTCCGTCGGCGCAACCGGGCGAGATGCGACGCGCCTCTATCTCCGGCGGAGGGGGAGGGTGCCAGGGAGTATTGGGGAATCCACCCCCTTTCACTCGCGCGAGTCCGAGGGAACTATCACTCCGCCGTGGGACGTTCCTTGCGCGGCGCGGTCTCGAGGGAGCGGATCGTCGGCGACATGTCGGCGAGTCCGTCCGTATACAACGTCCGCGGGCGTTTCGATTCGACGAACGGAACGCTTCTCTTTCGTCTCGATCTTTCTTTTTTCTTTCTCTCTCTCTCTCTCTCTCTCTCTTTGCCTAGGCCGTCGCGAAACCGCCACGTGCCGCACGTCGGTACGACGTCCGCTGCTCGCCGCACGAAGGAGCCGTGGAGCGAACGGCGAGCTCACAAAAATGGTCGCCGGAGTAATACGACATTCGCCCGTACCTCCTAAAGGGCGATTTGCAATGCGCTCGCGCGGTTTCCTCAGTGTCGACTCGCATTGCGGCGAAAGTACATACATACGGAATAGAACCCCGATTCTTGGAGGCCAATTCTGTATCTTACAATATAGTGAAAATGCTAAAAGTAAGTACGTTACCTCTCTTTAAAGCCTTGTGTCCACGATCCAAAAACTGTGT
>NW_011967161.1:309929-318578 GCF_000949405.1 Vollenhovia emeryi | reverse complement strand
GCTTAGGGCTTAAATCTCTATTGTAGACTGGGACTTAAGAAATTGACTAATTCTACTCATACTTGACCGTGATTGGTCAATTGATCCAACAAGGAAGCAAAAGTAGAAACCAATCACATTAGATATCGGATCCAGTGTGAATCCCGCATTAGATTTCCCACACCTATTGTAAATCCGGCCTTAAGAAAGATCTATAATTCACGGTCGCTCCGAGAGAGGTCTCCACAGTTTCTCCTGCCGCCGGTTAAATGTTTGGACGCGTATATGCGCGGTTCGAATTTCAACCGGTCGTAAATATTTTTCAATCGCTTTTATCGCGCGTCGTTCGCCCTCGCGCGCTCGAGTTTCCGCTCCGATCGAGAGAACGTAACACGTGTGCGCCGGCGACGCGCTGCCAGCCACGCGATTGGTATTAATTAACGCGGTTTTTTCGTCGCGGTGTGGAAGTCCGTGTCGCAGAATGGCTGTTAGCGCGTCCTTTCACCGAAACGTCTTTCTACTGAGTCAATTGGTCCCGCCGGACCGATCACTTTACGACTTCGAGAAAATCTTTCGCGAGGTAAGCGCCTTAACCCTCTTTTTTTTTATCAGAACTTTTACGGGAACATATTTTCTCGCACGCGTCACATCTCTCAGCTTTCACGCCGGTAGCGATACAACAAACATTGTACGGATTGCAGGGAATGTTCGACAAACCAAACACCGCAGGATTCATATGCGTCTCGCATTATCTGCTGACGATATACGACGCCGAGCGTTTTCAGAAGCTAGTCGAGTGGCCGGTGATGTGCAAGAACAGCGAGACCAAGTATCGCAACAATGTCAAGGACTATTTAAATGCCATCGCGTTGGAGAATCCTGACGTGGGATTCCCGCGTGTGGTCACTACGCATTTGTATCACGCAAGTGGTACCAAGTTCATGGCTATAATGTGGAAGCTGTCGCAGCTTGCGACGAGGACTTACATCATGCGCAACGGTGGGTGTCTGAGAAGCAAAACGGTAGCCAGGTCTGCGGCGAGTAGATCTTGGAAAGTATCCATTGCGGTATCTTGTTAATACAGTGTCAGAAATGATGCAACAGAATCTGCTACCGAAATCAAATGCCAGGCATTAAACGTATGCTCCGCTGTCAGAACCTGTTGGCATAGTCCGAGACTAGACTGTCGGTAGAAATCAACTAGGATTTAACTCGTGTATTTCATTCTTTTCGACTGTATCTCGTTATACCATCAAATTCATTCATATTTCGGCCGACGATACTTGCAACAAACATTTTGCAAAATCTATATTCGACAGACCTTGCTGTCTGAGCAGTTCTCTACCGGGAACATCGATTTTGCTTATATAATTTTTCATATTTCAATATACAGATAGAAAATAATATTCTCTGGGCATAATGTTCTAGTTTACTCATTGTTTCAGACGAATACAACGTTGTATTTGTACCGAAATCGAGTCCTGCTAGTGACTTGGCTAAAACGTACCTACAGCAGTCCACAGCAATTATCAGCCGTAACACATCGGATCGTCGTCGACGTTGCGTACAAATGGAAGAAGTTGCAAATTCCGCATTAGCGTAATACTTTTAACTTTCTTTTACAGTTATAGTCCACTAAGATTAATGCTACAAATTCTCTAAGTGTTTTCATTCCTTTCCTCAGAGAGGAAAGAGAATATCTGTCCAAAATTAAAACGGAACTGTTGGACAAGAAACAGTCTCTGGCAAAATCTGCGTCTGCAGCCCCTATTGCCGAATCTATAAAGCAACGTTTGACAAATGTCGAAGATACAGAGATCATATCAAGTTAGATATTATGTTTAACTGATATAATTCTTTGTGTATGGTATTGTTTTTATCTACCAAACTAATGAATGTACGTGGGTTTTAGTGTGGAGAGATAGTTTAGACGAGAACATACAATACATACAAAAGCGGAACGCGAAGTTGAAGGATCTGGAAAGAGTGTGTGAGAATACAAGTAGCATAATATCGAATCTGTTGAACGATACGAAAGCGTTGGATAGCAAGCAGCTGGAAAAAATCGATTGTTCTCTGCTATCGGAATTAACGTTTCCACCTGATGTTCAGGTAAAACTGAATATTGAGCACAATTGCATTACACAATTTTCCTTGTAGCCGAGTTCGTAGTAAGAAATAGGGATGTATCTTCGGGGAGGTGGGCACTAAGACGCGTCACTTGTTAATTTTTCGGCGAGAAAAATAACGGGGCTAGAACCAGGATTCGAACCTGGGACCTTCCGCTTGCTGGGCGAACGTTCTGCCAATTGAGCTATCCAGACCTTACGCTTTAAATCTTTCTCGCTTACCTACTCTATTTTTACTGAATAAAGTAGGAATTGTATCTTAAGACGAGCACGGCCTCCATCGAGTCATGATTTTATTTTAGAAATCGTAAGTAAAATATGTATCCGACATTTGATGTTCTATCAATTTTATGTTTTCTTTCAGTATTGTCTTTATCATTTGTATAATGATAACAATTTGGTATACCACAATTTCGTTCAGCTATTCACTTTGGTATTATATCAAATGTATCAATGCTTGACGAAAGGACACTTGGTAAACCTATCGCAGTGTCTCTTGCAAGTGGAGGCGAGTACAGAAGACATGAAATCCATGTGCAATGTATTCAAAACTTTTTTAGCAAATTTGGAAAGTTCTATGGAGGAAACGCAAAGCGTTTCGTGTATGAGAGGTGTAGAGCGCGTGTCCGGGAAAATTAAGTTACCCTTCGAAGCAAACCTGCTCCTTATGCCCTCGCCTCCTATCAAAATTAATACTTGCCCAAATGAAAGGAACGATATACAATTAGTGCAATTTACTCCAGGTGAAAGTAAGTTCGAGAGAACAATTGTAGATCGTAGTGCTTCAAATGATTATTGTAATTAATATATTATTTGTTTTTTTTACAGATCCACATAAGTCATTATTTACGAGATATATGCGGCACAAGCGGAATTGCACGCCAGATTTAAAAACGAATTTATTTATATCGCGCATCAACATCGACAGCAGCATATTGTTAGATAGTAATGAGAAACTATTGAATATGCGCTTTGTGACGCCGAAGGTGAAACGATTGTGTAAGAAAAAAACGGAATACTCCCGATTATTTTCTACTTGTATGACAAAAAATATAAAAGGTATGTAGAGATTCTATGTGATAATACATAATACTCTTATGAAATGTTTTATAAGCCATGAAAAAAAACAAGGATGAATAACAAGAAAATTACTGAAACTAAATAATTTTGTAACGAAGTAAATAAAATAAATTAAACGCTATACTGTAGAAGAAATCCGTCATTATTAATCCTCTTTTTTTTAATTTATTAATTTTTCTAATTTGTAAACATATTCTCGTGTTAGATGTTAATAATGACGAATTATCTCCGCAGAGTAATGTTTAATTCATCTAATTTTGTTGAATAAAATGACTGTTTCGAGAAATTCCAACAAATTCTTGATTGTAATTTTGGTGCATGTAAATGAAATAAAAATTGTATTAATATATTTTAATTAATATTATATTATATTTATGTTTATATAGCCGATTCTAGCCTATTTTTGTCATCTACTGCGCAAGTCAATTCTTCTGGCGTTGCACATAAACGACAAATGTTCAGATGTTCATCGAAGCTTAGTTTAGATGCTGTTACGGAGGGACCTTTCAATTTGAGCGAAGAGTCGTTCAAAACTTGCAACTCACCTGCACAATGTACTCCGATAAAACAAACCATCTCACAAGTCACGTCACGACAACAAGCGCAAGAAACATTTGATTGCGAAATCAAGGTAAACAAACCTGAATTGGATGAGTTTACAGAAGTACAGTTTGTAAATGACGACAGCAAAGGCAAAGTTGTAAAATATGACAGTTCGAATAAGCGGGCGTCTATTGGCGACTTGGTGGAACGTTATAAGAAGTTGCTGGAAGTCGGCAGTTCTGTTACAAGAGAGTTAGAAAACAAGTGCACAGAATATGAAATTGAATAACAAAAAAAGAAAAGTTACTTTTCCATTTTTTGTAAATTGAATGATTTCCATTATTAAAAAATAACAGAAAATACTAGTTGAGAGTTCACTTGGTTTATTCATAAAGTTATTCATTAAAATCTATGAATAACAAATATAAAATCTAATGTACAATATTCCATACGAATAATTCAGTATATTTATGTGAAAATGTATGATATGTTTTGTTTCTTTTAAAGATAGCTTGTATGTAGTTTTAGAACAAGATGTCAATAAGAAACAATATAAGAGTATTAACAAGTTCGTTTTCTCAAAGATCTGTGTGACAGACACTGAAAATTTGCGTAAAGAATGATAAAAAGATTTCAATATATTTAGGCGCTACGATACTATATTTTTCTACAAAAGAAAGACAAGAAAGACGAGGAGTTGTGGTACTAACATTTTCTATTTCGTGTAGTGAAACTTATTGTATATTTTTTTATAACATTTATATGTATATATTATAGAGTGTAAAGATATAGTCATGAAACGTATTATCGTGTTACAAACTAACGTACATCGTTACGAAATAATTTTGTGTAAAACTTTAAAAAATTGTCTCTTTTGTACAAACGATATTTTCGCCTTCTTTATCTGATTTCTCATATCAGTGCAGTTTAGATAAGGAATGGCGTGTTTTATCTTATATATAAATTTAAAAACAGTTTCTGCTTATTGTTTATACACAATTGAATACTTTTATCCTCGAGATTCTCGGTATATCAATTCTAATAAATTAGTTCTATATCTCTTGGTATTTGTCATCCAAAAGATAATCAATGTATTTTTTACTATTTCATCAAATAACACTATTAAATTTATGATATTTAATACAACAAGTTTATTCACATATTGCATTTGGAGTGCTACGTATTTTCTTGTAACATATTTGCAATACTAGTTAAAAAGAAATGTATACATTAAAAACTATTTTTTGCATTCCGAATTCTATATGTTGCATTAAATGTTACATCGCTCACTTACATCTGATATTGATCAATAATGTAAAAAGGCACAATGGTGGCATTATTCTTAATATACGTACGTTGATGAAAAGGGTTTCAGAAAAGGGATCTAATTATAATTAGTCGGTATATGTAACATATGCGTTGATTGTTATGTAATTGTATTAACCAATTACAATCTTTGTTAATTTCTAATGTGCATTTCTGGTATTTCAAAAAATATATTGGTACTTTCTTTTGTTCTTTCAGTCGTCTATACATTTTTACTATTTCTTATTTTGCGTTAATAAAATGCGTGATTTTCTTTTATTACTAGAAACTGCAGAATGCAAATTAGGTGTATGTATAATGATACATGCTTCGTGAATTTTGGCAGAATTTCAAGTCGTCTGTAATTAACTTTCTTTTCAATCCTTCGAATGTATTGTTTAGAGATATTTCTCGAATGATATTCCAATAAGCTTTTCTTATTATTCATAATATTCGAGATAACATAAGTTCGATAATAATTTGTAAAAATATTTTTCTATAGAATTTTCATATCTCTTTTATATCTCGTTCGGTACGGTATACAGTCATTTTCATCGGCCGAGTGTGGAATAGAATTTAGGCTGGAAAAAGAAAGGAAAATTCTGATTACATTTTTTAATAATACGAATAACGAATGTAAAAATAACAACTAGTACTAGATTTTATAACAAAATTAGTTGCCCAATTTGTTATAAACTTTCGGACAGGTGATACATATGGGCTACTTGCTGTTTAGCGTTGCACACGGGTATTAGTTCTTATCCAACATAAGAAAACGTCAATTACCTCATCGTGATTCTCCTCCTTATTCCCATCATCGTCGTCTCCAGAGCTGTCCCCTCCTGAACTATCAGCGGAATTACGTTGCGGATCTTTGTTATTTAAGCTATCCACAGCAGTCGCGGGTATAGCTTTGATTTTACTAGCGGCATCATAACATTGTAAACAGACCCTGACAGCTTTTCCGTTTCCCTGTCCAGGCAGTAGTAATTTTTTATTACTGCACGGACCACAAACTACCGCTCCACATTGCCTACAGTGGTGCTGAAATAAACAAGTAGTTTCAACCTTTGCAGCAATCATCCGAATTGTTTAAAATAGCAAAAATGTTCAGTCTTATCATTACCCGTCTGTTTAATACTGTGAATTGTGTTTTATTGCAGTGCATGCAAATTGTAGCTTCGTTATCTGGCACCCAAACTGCCGCATGGACCTCGACGGGCTTTTTGCCGCCTGAAAAATAAAAACACAAATATTAGACAAACTTAAAGGAAACATCAATTGTATACTTGCAGGACTTGGGAGATTGATCGTCATGAAAAAAACATATTCGTAACGCAATCGAGCACTTACTCTTTCTTAACAAATCTTCGATACATTTTGTGATATGTGCCATCCATTCTTGCTTTTCTGTTGGAGTAGCAGCATAAACAGCAAACGACTTTGTTACTGTCTTAATGAGCCATCCATTACGATATTCTATAAATAATGATCCAATACTATACTAACACTTCCCAGATACATATACACGATCTCATTTGATTATTGATCCGTACACTGTGTGGCACGATCGAGAAAAAAAAAGGAACTATAGCGCATCATTCTTTCTCTCCAAAACGAAAACCGAAAATATGTCCGTCGCAAGGCTCTCATTTCGCAAGAATTCATCTCTCACCGTGTGCCAAGTTTCCTGCGTTTTTCTAGCAAAACCTGCCCCGACAGCATCTTTTTTCTTTGCGTACGGAAATTTATGGAAATCTGTCCTCCGACGGTCATTGGAAAATATTTTATATGTAACGAATGGAAAAAGAAACGGAGGTTGCAGTGCGTATATAAGCGTGTAATACAATGTGTGTACTTACGACCCTCGTCCGCCAGCGATTCTAACTTTACCTCCTCCAGCGGTATTATATGCTGCTTGTTGTACTACGAACAAATCGTTATCATTACTGGAGGAAAGTCCCCTACCGCGAGAAAAGCTTCCAACGTGAGACGGCAGGTCTTCAACATCCAAATTCGATCACAATCCTCTTTCGCGCCGACTGCACGATCTAACAACGAATCTTCCACCAAACAGATCTCGCGCCAAGGGCAATAAATTCGTGACGAAACCAACAGACGATGCCTGTTGGTACGAAAACCTGCTGTCTCATATTAGGAGCCGATCTCACAATAGGAGACTTTCCTCTGTTAACGTCGCTATTGTCTCTCCGTCATCATTTGACGTGTCACTTGTCACATGCAGAAGTCTCGCACACCGCGAGAGGCGTCCCCCTACGTACCTTTTTCTTATTAATCACGATATTTCCGTAAACCAGTATGTCGTTGAACAGGAAGAACTGTCTAGGTTTGGGCTTCTTCCTGCACATTTTCGTCAGGACCCCCTCGCCCACCAGGACGCGGCCGGGTACCGCGAGCGGCTGCGGGAGGAAGAAACACTAGTCAGTGAGTCATCGCCACGGTCAGCCGAGTTCGGGACACTCGCGCGGAGCGAATCTCCTCTGTCTCTCTCTTACCTGACCCGAACCGCCGAAGCAGTTTTCGACCATCGCGATGCGCCTGGCATTGGCCTCGCTGTTTACTGAAACAGATCAAAGCCCCGTCGAGGACGGGGTGGGGGGAAGATTAACGCGGGGCAACCACGAGTGTCGCGCACGTAACACACCCACGTCCTCGAGCGAAGACGTCCCGTTGTTCTCCCTAGCTGTACCTTTCGCGCGCACCCCGTTACGAGCTACGACCCTCCCGCCCGCGTCCGGCGTCGCGGTTCTACGCGCGGGCGACGCGACGCGGGAGACACAGGAGGGGCGGAGGAAACGCGCGGCTAAACGGAGCGGGATCGCTCCGGCTGCCCGGAGCTGTCAACGAGCACACGGGCCACCGACCACGGGGGCCGACAGCCCCCCCTTGGACCGTTAGCCCCGCGACCGCGCGAGAGGACCAGGCGGCCGCGCGCACGTCCGCGTACGTCCGCTGCTCGCGACCGCGGGACGCGCGCGCCTCCCCGAGGCCACCCGGACCGCCCGGGCGGCCTCGCCTTTTCGCAGGATACGCGATATTAATTAAATGCCAATGAACGAAGCACGAACTAACCCAATCGGTCGACCATGATCTCACGAATCAGGGCTGGCAACAGCAGGAAGCGTGAATCACGGCCGAATATGCGTAATCCCCGTGCGCGGGTCCCCCTCGCTGCCGATCTCCTCGCCAATCTCCGTTGACTCCGTTTGCCTCCGCGATCTGCGTTTATATCGCCGAATGCACGCGCAGCTGGCGCCCGCTGGCGTCCGACGCGGGCGAGTTCATTCTTTGGCCACGCGCGCGCGCGCGCGCGAAAGGCGGGAACTCTTTTCTTCTTCTTCTTCTTCTTCTTCTTCTTCTTCTAGTTTATTGGCTCGGCGGGAACGATCGGAGTATAAACTGTCGGAGATACTCCAGGGGTGTGTTCAGATTCCTAACCCGATGACTGAGGGTGAGTTGCTCAGAGTTTCGACTCTAACCCGATCGATTTACTCTGAGTAAGTCTGTGGCTCTGAACGGTCTGAGTTATCTTCGGTGTTAAGGTGATGCTGGAGTCTCTCTGTTTTACCGACATTTTTTAATTAGGGATATC
>NW_011967161.1:293921-309444 GCF_000949405.1 Vollenhovia emeryi | reverse complement strand
CTCCAGCATCCCCTTAAAACAGGAAGTAAATAGAGGAAGTACGCCGTGAACGGCCGAAAAGATATTATTTTGATGGCTAATTCTACGAGTGAACGACTGTTCGGATTTCTATTCAGTGAGACGCAGGAGAGCAGTGACGAAGAGGAAGAATTAGCCGAGGCGTTTTTACTGGAAGCCCATACGTGGTCTCCGTCGAGGAAAGCTGTGCGAATTGAAGGTTATGTGGAGAATTCACAGTCCCAAGATTTAATACAAAACAATTCCGTGAACATTATCGAATGCTGCTTAGCACATTTGAACTAGTATAGAAAATCGTCTCGGGCCTATTTTATTTGCGCGTGTAACCAATTTTTGGGGCAAAATGTTCATTGCTTCTTCCTGCATTCAACCGCAATGATTTGCAGTTTGAAGGTTGAGGCAAAAATTTCTGATTGGTCAACTCTTTGACTATATAATCATGGACTGCTAGTTGCCTCCACTTTGCCTGGTCTAACACGTAATCAACATCACGAGTGCCGCCATAGGATAAATGGCAGAAAATCGAAACACTAAGTCAGATTTAATGGTAAAACAGGGCAGAAGACAGAGATAGAATATAGCTTATGTCGTGCTGTTTTATCATGTTTATCAGAGTTCAGAACCAATTATATTATAATTGCTATATTCTATCTCTGTCTTCTGTCCTGTTTTACCATTAAATTTGACTTAGTGTTTTGATTTTCTGCCATTTATCCTATGGTGGCGCTCGTGATGTTGATTACAGCCTGAATGCGGCAACTAGCAGTCCATGATTATATAGTCAAAGGGTCAACTCGGTAGTTCGGGCCACTTCTGATTGGTTGACACCGCGCGTCCACCGGATTGCTTCACCTTGTATCTTTGCACCATGGCACGGCCTATCGATACCGCGCGGATATATCGCTCGAGAGTCGCCGCGGCGACCTATCGGGATCGAGATTGATCGAGATCGATCGAGATCGCCGAGCGTCACATGATTACAAACCCTCGTCGCGGTGGATGACTACGGGCGGGCGATCGGCCGAGGATATTGGCGAACGCGGAGCACTCGGGACACTCCGTTCACGCTCGCGGCTGATTATCGAGCGTCCGCGCGTGACAACGTACGGGCCGTAGCTTGGTTAAATCCGACCACCCCGCGCGGACGATCTCGTCGACCAGGATGAAGGTCTGCGGGCCCAAGTACGCTCTGTGCGGCCTAGTGCTGTCCGTCTGGGGCATATTCCAACTGGTGAGAGAAATCACGCTTTCCGCAGACGCATTTCTTCATGCGCAGCCGAAAATTTCGGGAGCAGTTCGCTCCCTGGTCGAGTTTGTCGGAGACCAATTTCGCCGTTGACGTTTGCTACAAATTTTGTCGTTCGAACGCCAGTAGAGAGTCTTTCACGAGGGGGTCAATTCTGTATCTCGCACCGTAGCGAAGGTGCCGAAAGTGAGCAGCTTTGTCTCTTTCTAAGGGGACAGTTGGAAAGAGACAAAGCTGCTCACTTCTAGCATGTTCACTGTGTCGCAGGATCTAGAATCGACCCCCAGAATCTGGGTGTCAATTCTGTATCTTGCACTATGGTAAAAATGCGAAAAGTGAAATATAGACCGACCGTCCCTTCAGAAAGAGATAGAGCCGCTCACTTCTAGCATTTGCACCACGTTGCAAGATACAGACTTGACCTTCTGATGGCAGGACTGATTGCAGAAACCGGGCAGAATCTGCCTCTTCGTAGACACTTGAACGACGTGTTTCAATTAAGTGGCTACGAAATGACGGATTCTGCTGGATTTCTGTCGGCAGTTAATGAAACGCGAACGCAACGTTGACGCCGGTTAACGCCAGTCTACCGCAATACGATGGAAACTGTGGATAACCCGCCAGGTTTAGAGCTTTTGTTCTCCTTTTCGTCCCTAGCTCTTCATGGGCATATTTTTCTACGTCCGGAGCGTGGCGCTGGTGGAGGATCTGCCGTTAGGCGAGAAGGCCAACTTCACCTCGCTGGAGGAGTTCTACAAAATAGTCGACCGGGGTTACACGCAGAACGCGTACAACTGCTGGATCGCCGCGTGCATTTACGTTCTCACCTTCCTCTTCTCCGGCCACCAGTTCTACCTCAACTCCAGGTCGTCCCTCAGCGTGTAAGCGGAGACGGAATGACGCTGCACAACGACGCCGACGTGCGTTCGATTTGTAATAATGTACTTCTAGGAAGAGATCCGGGTTTTGAATTTACTTTCAAGCTTGCGCCATACAGTTACCCCACACTCAAGTTGTTATCCAAATGCAATCCAAATGGAATGCCTGTATTCCAAGTGTTTGTACGAGCGCAGAGGATGTATTTTTCGTCACGTACGCGCGCGTTATTCATATTTCCATCAGTGTACATTATATATGCATAATATATATATATATACTAATATAGCTGAAGACACAGAAGGATACAAGGGAGATCGTGTAACTCGCGGTGGTCTTACTATGTTGGAATTGGTTTTATTCGTCGGTAGCAATGTATTTCAGTCGCGTCTAAATTCCGCTTGTATTGTTAGCGTATTGTTAATATGATTAATAAATTAATCCTAAAGAGAATAATCTTAAGAGTCGCCAGCAGTAATTAACAACATCGGCGACATTTATCGACCGTATCTGGCAATTTTAGTAATACAGAAAATTTATTGCGAAAAGTATTACCTCGGCCAGAGTTTGAACCTGGACCTGCCTGCTCTCTAGGCGGGCGTCTCGACCAGTTCGACCGCTGAGGCGTGGTTGAACCGCCCGCCTAGAGAAAAGGCAGGCCCAGAGGTTCAAACCCTGGCTGAGGTAATACTTTTCGCAATAAATTCTCTGTATTACTAAAATTGCCAGATACGGTCAATAAATATCGCCGATGTTATTAATCCTAAACCTAGAATAACATTCGTTCCTCCAACGTGTGGCAATGGCATTTGTTCTCTCGAACGGATTAAGCATCGTGCTGCGACGTGTCGACTTGACTTTCTGTATTTTTTATCCTAGAAAGTGCGTTGCTGCAAAGCATCCATCGACGTATCGCGGTTGTTTCCTAGCGTCGTCCGCGCTGCTGATACAGTAATCGCTTCCCGGACAGCGTGCAAGGGACATCTATCGAGACGTTACCGAGTTGTCTCGTTGGACGTGTACACGCTGAAAGATGTCTTGATGATATCTTTACGGCATTTTTTAGGTACGTGCGTTATCTGGATTGCTCCGATCTCTCTCTCTCTCTCTCTCATCTTTATGGTAGGCGAGGTTTCAATTGTATCCGGTCCTGGCAAACCCGGAGAGGCGCGGCTTTGACCCTTTCGCGGCCGAGTTACCTTACTTTTTTTTTTCTAATTTTGCACGCGGGACGCGTCCTCGCGAAAAAAGGGTTGCAGCGGAGATCCATTTAATCCGACTTACACCTGTTTCTACCAACGCAGTTTAACTTTAATCTCGGTTCAACTTGCTTTGTATCTTTTTCTAGTGAATTGGAAAAGGACAAGAAGCAATTCGAGCCGAGATTAAAGTTAATCCGCATTGGCAGAAACATTAGTCGGCGGAGGAACGCGGGTGAAACGCGTTCCCCCGAGACCGCGCCGTCGTCCTCCGCCCACAAGGCGTGCACGGAGTGAGAGCGAGTCACATGACTGCGCGCCGCGTGTCCGTCGCGGCAACGAGGTCACGTCACGCGGCATGCGTCACGGCTGCTGTCACCGCAGGCGGACACGAAGCGGCACGGCATGACGCTCTGGAGAGATTCGGCAGGTTAGGACACCGATGCCCGCCGCTCTGTATCTCGCAGCACCTTTGACTCCGATAAACGGCCCCCGATTTTCGTTGGCGCAACGTCGGACGGGCGGGCGGGCGACGTAACGCGACGGCGATCTGACGCGGCGTCCTTCGTCCCGTCGTCCTCGCCGGATCACGTGCGCACGGTATGTATAATTTACTGTACCGAGTACTGTCCTTCGGTAATCAACGGGGTCGTTGCAGGAGTCTGGAGACCCTTCCATCCCGCGTTGACGAGGGATCCGCGCGAGGGTGAGGGAAGGTCGCGTCTCGCGAGAGGAGCCCAGAGCCGTTTATGCCCAGCGACGAGCCGTCACGATGGAGCCCGGCAGCTCGACGGACGATTACGCGGAGATAATACGGAAGCTGCCTCTCTACTTGAGACTGGCCTACGGCACCGGGCATGTGCTCAACGACATCTGCGCTTCCATGTGGTTCACGTATCTGCTGGTCTTCTTTCACCTGGTGCTCGGTTTCGATCCGGCTCTGGCCGGCGTGGTGCTACTGATCGGCCAGGTAGCGGACGCCCTGGTCACCCCGTTCGTCGGCTTTCAATCGGACAGGAACGACGACTTCTGGCTGTGCCGATACGGCAGAAGGAAGACCTGGCACTTGTTAGGTATTGCTCCCAGTCGTGTTATCTTCCGTCCACTTGTCTTGTCTGGCTGTGTTATCTTATCTTGGCCAGCAAGCGAAGTGTTGGCGTTGTGTTGGCAAGGCTCAAGCAGACGCGAGTGGAACGCTAGATTGGCATTGATTGCGCCCGCATTGAGCTCATTGTTTTGTTAACAGAGCCCGTCAACACGATCTGGCAGCAGATAAGAAGCCAATAGAAAAAGTCAACGGAAGCTGACGTGTCTCGACCACTTAAACGATATGTCCCGTTTAAATCGTTAGGGAGTGGCGTTCTGCTTGGCTTCTATTGGCGATCCCTGGCGAAAATGACAAGCTTTATAAAGCGTTGATAACCGTTAAATGAAGGTTTTTTAAAAGTTCATACGCTTTCAAACTTTATGAGAATGCTTACACAACGCCGCTGCGTTTTGAACGCTTTCAGAACGCTTACAAAATACTGTGTATAACGTTTCATAAAAGTTCTACAACGCTAAGTTAAAAAATGCTATATACAAACGTCTCCTAAACGACGCAGCGTTGCAATTTCCGCTCTACAAATTCTCTATCGACTGTTTCTAAACTCTCAACGAACTCCTGCAAACGCTATATACAAGCACTTATGAAACGTTTTATTTTCGCCAGGGATCTACTGTCAAACTGTATCGGCGGGACATGAGTTCAATGCAAACGCGTTGGCCAATGCCAGTTTGCCACGATATTCTGTAAATTTGTTGTTGTATTTCGTTAGCGTAGATTCTGCCGACACTTCGCCAACAAGACTCGTAGCAATTCATTTTGCAAAATCTCCCAACAGTTTCGATTATCTGGACATGCTTTTTGTCCCGCAGCACCGCAATAATCGTTTACTTTGCAGGCACTATTTGCGTATTATTGGGATTCCCGTTTATATTCTCGCAGTGCATAGGCTGCGAGAGTGCGCATCAATACGCACAGCTAGTTTACTACGCCGCCTTTGTAGTGATTTTCCAATTTGGTTGGGCAGCGGTACAGATATCGCACCTGGCCTTAGTCCCAGAGCTTACGCCCGCCGAGCACGAGAGGACCGAACTCATAGCTATAAGGTAATTGCGGAAAGTCTTTGGAGTGTGCAACACTTTGTTCGATAAGAAGATAATGTCCTGTTGTATTGAATGGAAAAAGATAATATGTGCATACGAAACGAAATCTCTAATCCTGTTATATTGCATAGGTTCACATTCACCGTCTTCTCCAATGTTCTCGTCTACTGTATTATGTGGGGCGTATTACACATAACGAGCGATCAGTACGACACTCAGATTGGACCTAATGACATTCACAAATTTCAGAAAGTCGTTCTAATTGGAATGATAACTGGATTGGTAGCATCCATAGTCTTTCATGTTATTGTTAAGGAAAGCGCTAATGGCAGCGCTAATGGTAAAACGAAACACAGTTAATTCAATGTTATACACGCACAGTGGTGGACGGATTGGTTGCGACACTTTGTTTTAGCGAGCTTAGGAACGTGCATTTAGATTCAGGGTTACGTTCTAAAATCTTCTCCGAGGAATGTTTCACTCGACGGCCATTCCGAAAGCACCTTGAGTGTTTTCGATCGATTTCTCAAGTAAAATTTTCCTCAGAAAAAATCTTTTGGAACGCAAACCTGAGGGTCAATTCTGTATCTTACACTACAGTAAAAATGCTAAAAGTTAGTAGCTTTCTCAGCGAGAAATGACTCGTCAATCGACAAATCATTTCTCACGGGGTTGTTTGTCTCTTTCTAACTGTCCCCTTAGAGAAAGAGACTAAGCCGCTCGCTCTTAGCATTTTTACTATATCGTAAGATACAGAATTGACGCCCTAAATTCAAATACGCGCTCCTCAACTCATAAAAAAAAAGTGCCGCAACCATCGCTGTGCGTGTCAAACAATGTATGTCGAACAAATAACGAATTCGATGTCTTTTCAGCTAGCTCTCTGGATCGAAATGCCAGGCCAGCATCAGTATTATTGAGAGATGCGAGATTGTATCAAGTAGCGTTCGTCTACATGCTTACGCGACTGTTTAATAATTTGTGCCAAATATACATACCCCTATATTTACACGAGACACTGAATATGCCTGCGACATCTCTGGCTTATATACCGCTGACAATGTATCTGAGTAGTTTTCTCACGTCTTTAATCATAGAGAGGCTTAATACAAAATGGGGTCGAAAAGTCGCGTATTCTATCGGTGCTCTACTTGCGATATGCGCCTGCACGTGGATACAATTTGGCAATGGCGATGTATATATTAAATATCAGATCTACGCTGTGGCTGTGTTATTAGGTAATCCGTCGTATACAAAGTTTTGTAATCGGACATAATACAAAAATATGTGAGATCTTATTTTATCGCAATGCTTCAGGTGCTGCTGGTGCAATAATGTTAGTGACTAGTCTCGGTGTTACTGCTGACCTGATAGGAAAAAATACTGAGAGCGGTGCCTTTGCTTACGGAGTTATGAGCTTTACGGACAAACTTAGCAACGGCCTGGTGGTTATGCTGATTCAATACTTAGTAAAGTTAGTGAGAACATCTGACATATACATATAAAGCTTGAATTCTTATTACTTGAAAAGTCATAAATTGAAAGAAGCTCCACTCCAACTGTACCTGTCTTTCAGGCACTGTTCGTCGGGTTATACTAATTATTACTACAGAGACATTCTTACATATGTCTGTGGCGCGTCTGCGGCATTTGCTTTACTGATGATCTTGTACATCAAACCGTTTTCCCGTACCATGGGTATGTTTCAAATGCATTTCTTTTAGTAACATACGTATATGACAATAATTACAAATCAATGTTCAACCATGTAAATATGCAAAATTCTTTTAGTCTTCGATACATTACACAACGATGACGATGAAGGTTTCATAGAAACTCCAAATGCGATCGACGGAAACTCCTCTTCAAACCAATCTCAAGCCAGTGCACATGCGTAATCTGATCTACAATTTATAAATCAATAATATACGGAATTTACAGATTGGTATTTATTAAGAGAAAATAAGTGATAATTGCTGTATGGGCTATGATATGTGATGTATAGTAACCGAATTACTATCTTTTTTACTTGAGATCGCCGATATTATTGTTAACATTATTACAGCTTTATATATTTTAATAATATAGATATTGAAATTTATTTTATGTTTTATTAACAGATTTATTATAACGAGACTATTGTAAAGATTATTGTAAACGATTTTTAAATATAAATATTTAAAATTTTTTATATTATTGTCACTTTAATACGATTGAATATACGTGCATACATTGTACTTTAAAGGTAAGGGCACTCATTTATTTGAGACCCATATATTGCACCTCGTCACGCAAAGCAATAGAAGCTTGGGGAGCAATTTAAACTTCATATTGAATCGATTACTTTATTCTCGAGTTAATTCTGTCTTATGTTTTTCCGTATGTTTCGTTTTTCCTTTGTTTTTATTCTATTTCTATTATGTGAAGATTGACATAATGTTATTATAAGTACAGTTAAAAAATTGAGAAATAATTGAGTTAATATAAGACGTAAGTAATACAAGAAAATTTCGTTGTTATTTTAAGATATTTAAAAGTTTATTGAAATCTCTCAAGAAATAAAATTGACAGTCCCTGTCTTACACTATACAAACATTTGGTTACTTTTAATCAGAAATTAAGGATATTTTTATACTAAATTTAAAATAATATTTTATTTCATTGTTCTCAGATATTTAAAAGTAAAAAGTAAGCCGTTTCGTCGTAGCAAAATATTTGAAAGTTTGTAGAAGTCTTTCCAAGAAACAAAATTAATATCTCATGCCATAATTGTGTACAAACATTTATTTATCTTTGATCAGAGATTAAGAGTGGTCTCGTACGGATTTAAAATAGTATTTCATTTTATTACAGTGTAATGAGACATCTAATGTTTCCGATTTCGACTTTGGTTTCTGATCCATTCATCTGAGCCTTTCTCTCGTATTCGTTTTTGACATACAGGTATCTTATTTTTTTATTTGTGTACTGATCTCTTTAACGATCGGTGATATCTTAACTTTTTAAATTCTAATTTAAATTCTGAGGAACATTTTGTACATAGTTTATACCTTCAAATTATATTTTTAAAAGTTTGAGTTTTTTTGATAACAGATCTGCTCGGAAACTACCTGCAGCCTCCTTGAATAAACTATATTTCTCAGTTGCTGTTTTGTATACCATGCTGCTACTTTTTAATAGTATTATAAACATTTATAATTCACAACGTAACACGTAATTCCCTACACAATTCAATAACAAATTGCAAATTAAGAACTGGGCAAAACGAGCAAAGAGAGAGAGAGAGAGAGAGAGCCGCAAATAAAAAATAATTTATGGCCTCGGTGTTATAAACCCCTAAATTGTAATACGGTTCCACGGCTTCGGCCGGACTGAAGAAAGGAGCTACGAAACAATTACCGGGGGTCTCGGTAATTTAATACAAATCCCCTGTCCCTGATAATTATCCTCTTCAATAGAAATTGTTCTCCTTTAAATGCTTCCTCGACGAAAACTTGGTTCCCGCGAACGTCGTTCGCGCATTGTTGATCAATTCTGTTTCCATAGGAATTCTCCAACGGGACATGAAAGGAGCGATGTCAGGGAGCGATAGCACCAGCGTTCGCCCACCCTCGTCTCCTCTCGTCGTTAGCGAAGTTATGCCCTATCACCGAGGTATGCCTGCCGGGTTAATAAGTCACGGAACGCGTACACGTCGGTGGTGGTACGACGGCGGTACCACGGCGGTGCCGCTTGTCCCCGCCAAGGGGCCCGTAAAGGGTTGGATGGTACCATCGCACGCGATCCACCACCAGGCTCCTCCAGTTACAACGCTGATGCGCCGTTCGATTTTCCTTCGTCGGCTTCTCCCGGCCGAGGGGAGGAAACGTACGTAACATCGATTGGCCGCTCGGCCGACCGGGGCGCGTTCTTAGAGGGTCGAAGCGAAGAGCTGCCTGATAAGGGGTAGAACGCGCTCAGAATGCTGGCGGCGAACAGCGCCTACGGTTGCCGCGACTGCCATCCCTTCGTACCTGGCAGCGCGACGAGTATCGCGACTGTCGGCCATCCGGGTGCGGCGCGTCCCAAGTTCTTCCCGAGGATCACCGCCAGATTGAAAACGTCACCCGGCCTAGGTGGTTACGCGGACCCGGCGTGCGTCGCACGTATGAAGCGCCTGAAGAACAGGTGAAGTTGGAAGTTATTTATATTCATTTGATTAAGAGGGAGTCCATTTTTTTTGTGTGTGCCTGTGGGCGACGTAATAGTGATTAGAGGAAAGTCTCCTATTATGAGATACGAGTCCATTGTGAGATAGTAGGTTTTCAACGTCCAAATTCAATGGCAAATCTTTTTTCGCAACGATTACGCGATCTAACGATCAATTTTCCACTAAACAGATTTCACTCCAAGGGCAGTAAAGTCTTGGTGGAACCAGCGGATGTGATGCCTATTAATTTAGCAGAAACTCCGCTACCTCGTATTGGGAGCCTATCTCGTGATCGGGGACACTTTCGTCTATAATTCAAATAAAATGATTTTTTAACAAAAGTCTTAACCGACTCTACGATTATTTTGTAGAAAAACAAATGCAGCTTCAAAGTTGGATCTAAGCAAGAGGAAACCGGCGGATTATATGGAGCTGGCATATAGAGAAGCTATCTCGAAACTGAAGTATCTGCTAGCAGAATCGTACGCTCCAACGGGAATGTCCGGAACGTGAGTTGATCAAAAAGGCAGAGTGTACAGTTAAATGATTAGAGTCGAGATACCTGAAATAAAATTAAAAAGAAGATAATAAACTCGTATCTCTTATACATCTATTGTACATTTTTACGGGATAAAATTCGGGAAAATTGACACAGATTGCAGGGCAGAATTGTGATCAATTATCATTAATCAATAATAACTTATATGTACTTGTGTGAATATTTAAGTAACACTTTTACTTTAAGAGGCCTGTTAAAATTTAATTTTGTACCGACTGTACAATGAGGGCAATATTCTCTGGTATTATTATTTAACAGACTTTAAAATATCTTTCTTGCCTCTCCTCTTCATCCTTAGTTCTTTCTCTTCTCCCCCCCCCCCTCTTTCACTCTCTCTGTTTCCCGCCCGAATTATTTCATAAGTAATTTACTGTCAATTACTTTTGGCACGTATCCCCGTTTAAAATGTTAACTAGAATACGATCGGATTACATTGGATTACATGCAATTTCAATGTAAATAAATAAGAGTTTTGTAATCTAATGTAATCTGATGATATTCTATCTTATTTTAAACAGGGATTTTATCCTGCGAATATAGCAAAGTAAAATGAGAATAATTTCTATGCAGGAAGCAGCGAAGTATTCGTAGCATATATAAAAGCAGTAATCCGCGAATCAGTGAGTCTGGAGAGGACACCGATGATCAAAGCCTGATCAGCGATAGCTTCCGAAGAAAGGATCTCTCCAGAAACGCGGCTTTAAATACCTATCCACCTCTCTCGAAAACTATTCAGTCGTCAAAAGCGTACAGTAATATAGCACTGTCAAGGGCCGATCTTCAGTCCATTCCCCCGGAGTTAACGTCCTTCATCGAACGGCAGGAGGATTATATCGAACAGTTGGAACGGGAGTCTCAATACTGCAGAGACGAGCTGATCAATCTGTTGAGCAAAGTTCGCGAGGTATAACTTTCTTTCAAATTAACGCGATCAGAGACGCCGAGCAGGAGAGGACACGATAAAGTGTTTTTTTCTTTTAATCGCTTCAACTGTCATGGCTCTTCGCAGGTCGTAGCTGAAAACGAGGCGCTGCACAGCAGGAATCAAGTTGTATTGTCGAAGTGCGTGCTGGATCATAAAGATCACTGCGGGGCGAATCATGAGTGTCACAAGCAAGACGAAGGCGGCCATATTGATAATACATTAGAATGCAAACGGGAGAAGTTCTTGGAAGGGCCCAGTATAATGTTCGAGTCAAGAATTAGTGAGCTCGAGGCGCAATTGACCCAGGCCAAACTGGAGTTGCGAAAGGCGCAGGAGGAGAATCAGGCAAACGTGAAACGCCTGTCCGAGAGTGGTTCGAGCGAGGGCAACGCTGAGTTGAGGGCTGAATTGGACAAGGCCCTACGCGCCAAATACGAGGCCGAGATGAAGCTAGAGGAGTCGCAGAAGCTGCTGTCGGTCGCGCGGGATAAAGAAACCCAGGCGACGCAGAGAGCGAGACGGTCTATGGACGACAGGCAGGAGATCGAGTTCGAGAGGAATCAAAGCGACATGGAGATTCGGAGACTGAAGGACGAGTTGGAGAGGCAGCATGAAAAGCTACGGGAGGCGGCCCAGGACGCGAATAGGCGTATAACCGAGGAGAGGCAGCAAGTGGAGCGCCGATACAATCAGCAAATCGAGCAGCTCACCGCCGACGTCGCGACCAATTGGGAAACCACCAATAAATCTCAGTTGGAGTCTGAGAAGCAGCGGCGTGAGATAAACGAGCTGAGACGAGAATTATCTCAGAAACAAGCCGCCATGGACAATCTGAAGAAAGAGTTGCAGAATAAGATATGTAAGTTTGACATTTGAGAAGTAAACTTTCAAAGCCGTAGGATATTTAATTGTTTGCGCGAAGCTGCAAACGAAGAAATATACTTTCCTTTCGTTCAGCCACCTTGCAGAGCGATCTGAGCCAGGCGTTAAGCGAGAAAGACGCGGCGGAACAAGAGGTCCTAACTGGTAAACTGGCGGCCGAACGAAGCGACCGGCAGGCCCGTCAAGAGCAGAGCAGACTGCAAACGGAAATAAATTCGTACAAGCAGCGTCTGGAAAGAGCGGACGCCGACCTGGTGCATTGCAGGCGAGAAAACCTACGACTGTCGGAGCAAATAGCCTCTTTGGAGAAAGAGGTGAATAGCTTGAGTCACTTTATCATGTGTATTATCAAGTAGATCATGCGGACCCAAAAGTTTCCGGAATTGTCTTAAAAAGTAGCATTTTCGTATGGATTTTCTTGCCTCTTTCCATAATTTTCTTTTCATTCCATGGCCAATATTGGCCTTACATTGGACCAATGTTTAACCAATGCAAACCAATGCACTGTGCTACTAGGGGATGCTATCTGCAACCCAGTGAGAAATGATTCGAAACGATGTCGAGTCGACATCGACTCTGTCAAATTGACGTCGATTCGACATCGATTGACGAGTCATTTCTCGCTGGGAATGTGATGCCACACGGCAGGCTATTTCGTACCGCAGACCCGAGAGTTTTAGAACTGCACATCACTGGCCTGGCCCCAATTCGCACGGGAGATTTGAATTCCGAAAATTTTTGAATACCCTCTACAGTAATTTAAAAAAAAGAAAAGATTAACATGAAGAATATCTGACACGTGTAATGCGATATTATAATAAAATACGGTTCTCATGTACGTTTTCAGATCAGTATGAGTAAGATTGTACGATCCGAAGAGAGTCGTAACGAAATTACGCCTAGATTGGAAAACGAGAAGGAATTAACGTCCATGATAATGGATATGGAGACTAAGCATGGTAAGATATCGCCCTAGGTATGCCTATGTTAGGTATATTGTCCGTGTAAAAAGTGTTTACTGCTGAAACAAGTTGACTTTAACTTAAGAGTTTGCTATCGTCATGTGTGAGAAATCGGCATGCCGACCCTATATATGCCTAGCATAGGCGGAGATTGAGATTTTAGTTTCAATTAACAATCGCAACAGGCTGACCAAGGCAACGAAATTTCGCAGCTGCCACGGTGGCGGGCCTAGAAGACGCCCTGAGTAATCAGGCAACGCTCGTCTCGAGATTGACCGCCGAATGCCAATCTCTCACACAGCGTTTGGAAGCTAACAATCTTAAACACAAGTATATTCTTAGTTCCGACTCGCAGAGTACCGAATGAGATAAAGCACGTAGCTTCAGGCTGGTCAGACGTTTAGCTAGTTTACAATTAGTGAATTCTCGACTAGCCCAGGCCCGAACGGGGGCAGCTTGATTTACAGTATCTAACACCCGTTGTTGCGCGCGCGTTTATGTACGACGGCAATTAGTAGATAAGAACGCACCACTTCTCACTATATGTACCTGGGGCTATTCTGTGTTGACAGAGGGGGTCGTTGAGAGAGATGCGACAACGGTTGGGCAAACCGCTTCGAGCAAGAAACGTACCGTTAAGGTTGATCTAAAAGTAAAAGTAATTCCGAAAAAGAAGTCCGACACCTCCAAAACGTCTCTATCAGCACAGTAATAGCGAGAGTGTGCCCCAACAAGCAAATGCGATAATTACATTACATTATTACGCTCGATGTGACATTGATTTTCCGCTAATGATATAGTTCAACTCCACCGTTTTGTGCCCCGTATCCGTTAAATCCGTTTACACGTTTATCACAGGGAAGAAATGGCCGGCTTACAGAGCAACATAGAACACTTGTCAAGTAAAATACAGGGCAGCCTTGTAAGTCACGCAGGTATTAATTTTTTCAATTAATTTGCACGCGAATTTACAATTCGAATTTCAGCGCGCACGTCGAGGTTGTACGTCGAGTAACGGGGATCATTTTCCAGGAGGAATTGCTGTGGAAGCTAACGATGATACTGGAGCTTTTCATTATGACGCTACGATGGATTCAGTAGTCCCGCCGAATATCAGCGGGTTGCCGACTGGTGCACCGGTGTCGCAAATGATACATCAGGGATACGACGCGGGAAACGGCCAACTGGTGGCGGACCGAATGCAGGGTGACTTGTATGGCTTGTCGGGCGATCAGATGCACACGGTGCAAAACAACTTTGCACCGAGTACGGCGGAAACTACGGGGGTGTATCAGCAGCAAGAGAACGCTGGTAATAACGAAGAGTACACGGCGAACGATCCGAGCATGGAGGCTTACATGATGGAGCATAATCAGTACGACGAGTACGACCCTTCGCAGTACCCGGAAGAACAGTATGTTCATGGCGACCAGTTCAACGTGACGGCGGACCAGGCGCAAAATAATCAAACTGTCTCTGACATAGCCAGGACCAGTACCGAAACCCTGCACTAACGTATTCTGTATTAATGACGCACATATATGAATATAATATTTGCTCGTGAGCAAGATACATACACGAAGAATATGGAATAAACGCGTAAATCGAATTCGTCAAGTTACTTCGGTTATCTTCAGACCTCCTGAACACGCACATAATTCTCTACTTAGAGATTATTTACTATTATATGTTTGAAATGTAGAACATTAACCCTGGTAGCACAATATTGGGAAATAATGTGAACCTGGTATTTGCAATATTGGTCAGACAATCATATTTGCAATATTCATTAGACTTCTGACCTAGGTGTTTTAAGTAATCTGTCGATAAATGTTCGACTCTGAAATCTCCATATTACACTTGGATGACTGGACAAGAGCGCGATAACTATGGAGATGGAGACAATTTTAAATAAACATTCAGCATTATCACGTCGTGTATCTATGCACATGATAACATTTCGGCACATGTGCATTCAGCGGTTAAATCTCTCCACAACGTTCAGAAAATGTCTATTTTTTCTTCTTCCACGATTAATATAACTTAACTGTTAATTTATGTGAGAATAAATCGATAAATCTCACATCACGAGATCTTTTTGTGGACTTGCTGGATGATATTCGGATTTCGTAATGAGCGACCCCGAAAACCCCTTGGTACAAAGTTTTTAAGAAATAATCTTAAATAACTTGGTCAATAATGAGTTTTTCCGAGAAAATTGCTGTTTCTTCACATTTGTTTATATATAAAACTTTAACAATACATATTAAAGACCATTCAACTTCTTTTTACGTTCTTTTATTGCCAAGATACCCAAAAAATGCAAAAAACCCGACCTAAATGCGTTGATCAGAAATGAAATGGCCAAAAATGCTTCAAAAGGTTCAAGCGGGGAGCGCGCACTTTTGCACAAGTGCACAAGCATATGCATGACGAATTTGATTGGCCCATTTCCTTGTGCATTTGCTTATAGACCAATCAAATTCGTCATGCATATGCTTGTGCACTTGTGCAAAAGT